>NC_133773.1:93792049-93797444 GCF_003597395.2 Chelonoidis abingdonii
ACTGCGTCCCATTTTGCTCGCTGGGGTTGTGGGACAACGGGGTGGACGGAAGGGTGCGGGTCATTCCGCTCCTTTCACGGACCCGTGCTGCAGGGATTCGGACCCCGCGCCTAAGGAGGCCCCGCACCTTAGGCACCTTTTTTATTTTATTTTTTTTTATTTTTTTTTATTTATTTTTTTTTTAAAACACTGTCCCCAGCTTCGTCTGCTCCATGGGTCCTTGCTTCCTTTGGAGGACGGCTGGCGGGCGAGACCTGCACCCCAGCTTGGGAACAGAAGCGTAAGTTTTTAAAATAAAAAAAAATGCACATAAAAAAATAAGAAATCAAGAGTAAAGATGTCCTAAAGGGTGCGGGGTGCGGCCCTCTTATGGCGTGGGGGCAGGGTTCCGATTCGCCTGGGCAGCCGGGTCGGTTGTGGATGTGGGTGTGAACAGGCAAGCTGGAGCATGACCCCGGCAGCCGCTTTCTCGTGCTAGTCACGTCCGCTTCCGCGGACAA
Organism: Chelonoidis abingdonii; assembly: GCF_003597395.2. Taxonomy (NCBI): domain Eukaryota; kingdom Metazoa; phylum Chordata; order Testudines; family Testudinidae; genus Chelonoidis; species Chelonoidis abingdonii. The sequence goes on from NC_133773.1 coordinate 93,792,550, forward strand.
ACCCCCCACGAGCGAGCCAAAAGTGGATGTGCACGGAGGGTGGTCTCTGAGAATGCGTGTCGGAATCAGCTGCCCACAATTCACATCACACAGCGCTGCAACTGGTGCAACGTTTGTGGACACACGTGCAGCGTCTGGTCGCTGTCTCAGTTTGGTGGACACCACTGTGCAGCGCTGGTCCTAGCACAGCTGTCTTCGACGCACAGCTTTGTAACTAGACAGCGCGTTGCAAAAACTCTTGTAAGTGGTAGACAACGCCTTTAATAAGTTAGCAATTTCCAGAAAACTGCATAGTCGCTGAGCCTGAGAGGCTCTCTTTGCGCTTCCCCACTGGGAGACAACGACACAACAGGGAGCATCGCAACTCTGCTCTCTCCAAGATTCCGTGGCGCCTAAGCGAGTAGGGCCAATTACGTACTATGGGGAATTACTTGCACGCTAAAGATATTCTGTGCGCTACGAGCACTTTGCTGATTTGGCCGATCCTTGTAAATTTCACGTGGGAACTGATGGCTTCCGCGCAGAGAGTGCGAGCTCGAACGCACTTTGAACAGGGAGACTTAGTGGCGCCTCTGTCTTATTTAGTAATAAATATAGTTTTCGGCAACATTCGTGACTGTTGTGCTTCCGTCTCTTTCTCAAAAATCTTGGATCTTAGCGTTCTTTCCGTGTTGGTCTATCTTACTCACTGTGGTTTGATCTACTGCATAAGTTCATTCGATTTTGCCAGTTCACTGTATTTTAGTTCTAACATACCATGTTGAAGACATCTAACTGGTTTAGCGTTACCAGTGTAGAGGTGATTCCGGAGAATTTGCCGGGATGTGCTGGGTGAGGTCGTCTGTTGTTACAGATGGAATGCTGGTTAAGACCTGCACACTCTTTTGAGGTGACAATCTCAATCTACGAGAGAAAGAGCTACGGAGAGTACGTGTTAGAGATAAATAACATACACTATTGCAGGAGGAATTTAAGTTGGGATGGCTCAAATGGTCTTTCTAAAGTAAGGAGAGGTTGTTGCCAGTCATTCCAGTCTTGGTTCCACTTTTTTATGAACAATTGAGTGAGTGTCCACACCTGATGACCAGCGCTGCATCACCAGCGCTGGTCTCGCTACACCGGAAGCAGACCCAGGTGTACAGCCAGCGCTGCAAACAGGGAGTTGCAGCGCTGGCTGAGCTTTTAAGTGTAGACACCTGCTAAGTTGCAGCGCAGTAACCCCCTCGCCAGTGCTGCAACTTGCAAGTGTAGCCAAGCCCTTAGGTGCCTAAATACAGACTTAGAAGCTTTAGTTACCCATTTAAAAAAAAATCCTTGCCCAAGTCTCAGTTGGGAGGTGTTTGTTGTGATAAAAAGAAACCACATATTGCATCTTTGCTGCTCACACTGCTAGTCCAAAAAGTTGTAGTGTTTGTTTTGGCAAGGTTTCGAGTCTGCCCCGTGCTCCCTCCTCTAGTCACAGAAACCACATTCATGCCTTAATTTGAATTCTTTGATACTGTTGACTGCTCCAAAGTGTTTCTGCTCGCTGCTTTGTTTTCATTCTCTATATGCTAGTCAGCCTGGAAACTGACATTTATAGAAGTGTGGCTTTTCAAGTGACCCCATTTGATTTCTTCTAAAGTTGTAATTCAGCTGGAGTTTTATAAATAAGCCTGTATGCAGACTTCAGTTTCCAAACATGTTTATATCAAATGTTCATTTGTAATCCAGAGCAGAAAAAAGTACTGTGTCTCCTCTCTCGTTTCTGCATCAAATCTATTGCTAGTCTCAGTTTCTCTCTCTCTTCTGACATTTTTTCTCCATTGTACCCTGGTTTCCTTTCCTTTCCTTATCCACTCTTTTTACAGTACCTGTCTGTTTTCTAGCATTCACAGTGTGGTGGTAGTTATTATTTAAATGTCATCTATATACTTGAGAAAGGAATGGCCTGAACCCAGGATTCAGAGCCAGGAACTCCTGAGCTATAATTCTGACTGTGATGCTGAGCCCTTCAGTGTCCAGGACTCCTCAGGTAGTTTCTGCCTCACTTTGGCCATCCTGAAAAGCGGTGTTGTAATCAGTTCATGTTTCTAAAATGGTTTCTAAGATGAAAAATATTACATAGGAGCAAATTATTAGTGATTTTAACTCATTAGATTTCTTTTCATTGTTCATGCTCAAATACTAATTACAACAAGGTATAGTAATCAGTTTTGTCAGGGCACGCTCATTTGGAGTTAGACAGAGTGAAATCCTCCATTGAAGTCAATGGCAAAACTCCCTTGACTTCAGTTGCATCAGGATTTCACCCTCAGTTCTCATTATTGGATATTGAGGCAGCATTGGTCTATGTGTTCTCACATCTCGGATTCCCATTTACTAAATAGCTGTGGAGGAAGGGGGATTTTAAAGTTCACATTTGAAAGATAAATCCTATTTTCAAAATCTTCCCCTTTTCCCCTACTTTGTTGGTTTTCTTTTCCTTCTAGCCACTCTCGGCTGCTGTCATATCACAATTGATCGCTGACAAGAAGAGCAAGCCCCGTCTGAGTCCAGCTCATCTGGACAATGACTCAGTCTTTTCCATCTTATGGTTGTTCACTGGCCTATGTGCAATAAGTTAGTGGGCCTCAGTTTAGTTCCTTGGGGAAAGCTGTCGAGTACAAAAATTACTTCCACAGCTGGCACTAAATGACACCTTTGTGGACGGTTTCAGCAGAGAAGCCGAGGGCTGAATGAGCTTTGAGAATGAACAACATTCATCCCTAGAGGCAGGGCTGAAGTCTGTTGGTGAGCAGTGTGGAAAAGCTTACACTTGCATTGTCTAATATTTGCTCTGTAGATAAAATGGATGATTTCATTCTCCCAGGCTGTCAAGCTGATCTGTTTCCAAGCACTTAATTCACTGAGTTCTAATTTGTGTAATTAAATTCTGACTCTACATTTCTCCTATAATTTCAACTGGGATATAGTGGAATTCTTCACTCCCTGCCCTCTCCTAAACTATCCAGCAGTGTCATTGTACAGTGTTAAACAGCTTATGGATTTGACCCCAACAAGGAATGAATTAATTCTTATGTATAATTATGATTGTAAAGCATGCTGGGATCCATCAGGGCTGAAGGTGATATCCCATAAATACCACTTTAGTTCTGATTATTATGGCTCTTTTCTCCCAGCTGATAGGTATAAAGACCTGCATACAAGTAATATGGATACTGAGATACACATTCCCTACATTTTTCTTAATAGCTTTCATGTTCTAATAAACTATTATGAAACATGTGGGAGTGGAGGGGTGTGTGTATGTGTTTTTATATTAATCTGCTAGAAAATGAGAGGCATAATATTCCTCTAATACAAAATAAAAGAACAAATGTGAGATTTTCATTAGTTTAAGAAATGGTGCTATGATCAGTATCTTGGCCCTCAAGGCCCTCTATTCTTTCTTTGTCTCTTGCTGATGCATAACAGTCCAAGTCAGCCAACTTTGCACATGTACAAAAAACCAACATTCATAATGAGATCCTGGTGCTGGGATTTGTTGTTGTTCTGAGTGATGATTTTTATTTCAATGCATCATTTTGCGTGTGCTCTTAGAACAGCTTAACATTCCCACCAACCCAGTTGCACGGTTTTCAGGGGGGTTTGTTGGTTGTTTTTTGCAGGTACTTTATACATTCACTTGTCACAATTCTGATGCTGGCTGCACTATGCCTCAGTTGTTCCGAACAATGGCCCTACACTGTGAACCTCAGTGAACTCATGAGCTTTAAAAGAATGTTTGATCTTTCCCTGAGTTTGCAGCCTTGAAAACAGCATTATCTTTATTAAAGGCATCTCTCAGAAAGAACATTGGTGTCATGCTAAATTGCAATGATTGTGTATTATTTTAGAAGAATCAAAAGGTTACTTATAAGGCCTGTACTATATACTAACAGACACAGAGTATAGTAACAATGTGTGAAGGTGATTTTCCGATGCACAATGAGTCTTCTCAAAAGTCTCAGGGCTGGTCTACACTACCGGGGGAAATCAATCTTAGATACGCAACTTCAGCTACATGAATACCGTAGCTGAAGTCGAATATCTAAGATCGGATTACTCACCCGTCCTCACCGCGCGGGATCGATGTCCGTGGCTCCCTCTGTCAATTCCGGAACTCTGTCGGGGTTGGTGGAGTTCCGGAATCGATATAAGCGTGCTCGGGGATCGATATATCGCGTCTAGATGAGAAGCGATATATCGATCCCAGAGCAATCGATTTTAACGCGCCGATACGGCGCGTAGTCTAGACGTGGCCTCAGACACAAACAGTTTTAAAGATCAGTTTCTGGTTATCTGTCTATCAAACCCGGTCTATCAAAATCCATTGGATTTTTCAGTCATACATAAAATAAGCTATTTGGAAGACTCCAGGGATCTGTTTATTTTATTCCCCCAGGCAGAAGATGAGTTTGTGTACTGGCCAAGTCGCGAGGAATCCATGAACTGTGAGGCCTTTACCGTGACCCTTATCAGCAAAGACAGACTGTGACATATTTAATTATCAATGGTACATGGGATAGACATATTAGTTTACAAAGACCTGGATTTTATTATTATACTAGTATAAGGTGATTGAAAACAGCTAAATATAATTGTGAAGGAAGGAAGAGTATAATCACTTGTCATGCTAGCAAGCATATAGAGAAACGAAGGACAGTTGATGTCCCCAGGCAATTTGCACTTAGGATTCGAAAGAGTCCTCATAACAGACCAGACTTTTCGCCTAGAAGAGACGAGAGGGGCTTAAAGGATGATACTCTCCTTCCCTGACTGTGTGGCGCGTACGTGAGTGGGGCTAAACAGGGCGGTGTATCACAGCGATCGATTTTCAGATACGCAATTTTAGCCTACGGATAGACGTAGCT
>NC_133773.1:93797469-93895901 GCF_003597395.2 Chelonoidis abingdonii
CTGTTTTCAACCATCTCTTCTTAGTTTCCTCTCGTTTATCACGTAGCCTTGGCCCATGAGTTCAGAAGTCTGGCATGATAAGAGCATATCAAAGTCACTTTATATAGAAAGGATAAACTGTTAAATATCAGAGCCTCGCATGTAGAGTTAAGCAAGTTTTTAAGCAAATCATTATACTAACTAATTCATGTAGAACATTATATGCACGAAGAGAACCACAGCTCTAGATACGCATGATGCGAGTTCCCGAGAGCGCGGGCTCACAGGAAGGGGGGGCTGCCAATGTCGCACTGGAAGTGAGGGGATGGCGTGCACGTGTGTAAGTCACATAGGGGTTCGGTGACTTGTGTAATCAGTCAATAGAATGACAGGCAACTACAGGGAATAAACTAACACTGCGATGACACCCTACCACTCCACTCTTGCGCCACACGTCAGCTACTTCTCATTGAGCGAGCATTGTAGCACTGCAGTCTCACCTTGGAAGGGTGGGGATGCTCCGGTGTTGAAGCCATGGTGTTTCTTCGTGTCCGTAATATCACACCCAACCCACAGCGAATATAACACTGAACGCTAACAATCCCACGTATCTGCCACACGGCAGCTACTCACATCTTGCGAACACGGCAGGTCTTTCACCGTGGGATATGATGAGTGGTTCTCACTCTGAGAAGACCTATAGGGTGTTCGGCTGAGTCGGAATAGTCATTAAGTTATGCAGCTTTAACTACCGTATAACAGACCGAGTAAAATGCCCTACACCCACAGAATGCGCACATGCAGACAACCACTAACAGAGCCATCATGCGAAACACGCAGCTCGACGCGTGGAGGGGTGTGGTGGACGAGATGGAGAGTTAAGCTCTACTTTCGTAGAGCACCTGGTTCCTGTGACTTTGCAGAGGCAGAAAGAAGCACTATCTAGATGAAATTAACATTGACCCTACACCACATCTCCACAAGCAGCTATCTAGGAGCCACTTGCAATCTACGCAGCCTCACCTGGGAAGGTGGGTTGCTGTTAAGTCGCGAAAGCATGTTCTCTGTAGTATAAAGCAAATAGAAGCTAGCTACAGGTGAAATGTCATCATTGTATACTTTCCACATTAGTCATCTGCGCTGCACATGCTCGAGCGCATAGCCTCGACGCGACAAAACAATATATGGCTATCTCTCTTATTTATCTATAAACTTCTTTACCGCGAGGAAACAGACTCTACTCGCTGGCTCATCAACACCTAATAGATTCCTCCTCGCAGCTCGATCGTGATAATAGCAGTTCCGGCTGATAATAAATACTCCTCATGATCCTGGCCTATGTAGTTGCTGCTTCTAGAATCAGCTACTTACAGTAACCTCATCCCTCGGGTTCCTCTAATCATCTATGCCCCCTCCTCTCAGAGCGCGTGGAACCATGGTCATGGTAGGCGAAGCGAGACCCGAAGAGCAAAAGAGGTAATCTAGGTGAGAGATAAAATCCTAATACCCCGGCAAAGCACAACAAAACGTGCCTCAGCAGTAGTGATCCACACTGATTGACCACGCGCAATTCACCATAAGCTAGGATCGCGTCCGGAGCTACATATGAAGACCTTCACGAATGAGCATGACACACGCAGGCAACCATCGAGCAGCAAACACGGAAGGCTCTGAGCGCGTCCGCGAGAATTTAAGTGGTAGACACCTGCTAGAGTTGCAGGCGCAGTAACCCTCGCCATGTGACGCATGCAACGCAAAGTAGATGCCATAGACCCTTAGGGCCTAAAGAGCAGGACTTAGAAGGCGTATGAGGGTATCGACCCGAGTTAAAAAAAATTCATCCTTTAGCCGCAGATCTCCACGTTGGAGGTTTTTTGACTTGCTGATATATGGAAAGAAGAACCGACATATTGCATCTTCATGCTGGCGCTCACTTATCTCGCGAGCTTCCAAAATATTATGGTTGGTTGATGTGGTCACGATGGTTACAGAGAGCGTAGTCACCCCGGACTCCCTCATCTAAGGTCACTAGAAACCACATTCACGACCTTATAGAATTTCTTTATTCTATCAGTTATAGACGCGATGCCAAGCTATGGCGGCACTCGATCGCCCTTAGTTTTCATCTCCATACTATGCTATACATACGCCTGAAACTGACATCATATAGAAGAGTGATGTCTTTTCAAGTATCACCACATTAGTTGAAGAAGTTTGCTCCTAAATTAATCATGGTGATCTATATAAAAAGCCTGTATGCAGACCAAGTTTCAAGTACCAGTTTACATTTCGAAAGTGTCCATTTATGGTAATCCAGACAGAATAATAAAAGTACTGGTCTGCCACCCGTCTGCATCAAATCTATGCTATCTCAGTTTCTCTCTCTCTGCGACATTTTTCTCAAGTACCCTGTTCCTTTCCCTTCCTTATCCACTCGTTTACAGTACCTTTCTTCTAGCATGTCACAGGTGTGGTAATATTATTAAATGCATCTGATATACTGAAGAAAGAATGGCCTACCCAGGATCAAGAGCGCAAGGAACTCCGATCTAATATATTGTCCTGTCAGGATCGTGATCTCTAGACCCTTCAAGTGCTCACCAGACACCTCATGGTAGATTACAGCTCATTTCCGATGGCCTCTAAACCACGGGTGTAATCAGTTCAGTCTAAATCGTATCTAAGATAAAAAGTACATAGGACAAATTATTAGTGAGTTTAGACTCATTAGATTTCTTTTCATTGTCACCATATTACCAAAGTACAACCAAGGCCCTATAGTAATCATGTGGTTTGTGGTCAGGCACGTCTTTGGCGAGTCGTGAGGCTTATACAGTAGGCTTGAAATCCTCCATGAAGTCAATGCAAAACTCCTTGATTCAGTGCATCAGGATTCCACCCAAGTTCTCATTAGGTAATTGAAGGCAGCAATTGGATCTGATGCTCACATCTCGATCCCCAATTTACTAAAATAGCTTGGAAGAAGGATTAAAAGTCACCATTGAAAGATAAATCCTATTTCAAGATCACTTCCCTTTTCCCCTTACGTTGGTTGATGTGCCGTGCGTTTCCTCCAGGCGCGAGTCTCTCGGCTGGCTTAACTCACAATGACGTGACATAGAAGAGCAACCCCGTCGAGTCCAGCTCACCTTGGGGACGAATGGGACTCGAATACTTTCCCATGCTTAGTTAGGCACTTGGCCTATTCAAATAAGTGTTAGGGGCCCTCAGTAGTTCCTTGGGATAAGCACTGTTCGAACAAAACTACTCCACACGAGCTGCACAGCACTTTGGGTGGACAGGTTGCAGCAAGAAGCCGAGGGCTGAAAATGAGCTCGAGGAAGCAATGAGAGCACAATCGATCCCTAGAGCAGGCTGAAGTTGAGTCGAGCAGTGGGGAGAAGATCTGGTCACTGTCGTCTAGCGGCGAGTATTAGGCTCCGGCTAGAGAGAGATAATGTGTATTAAGTTTACTATGCCACAGTGCTCATATTACGGATCTTTCCAGCACTTAAATTCACTAGTTTGCAAATTAGTTGTATATAAATATCTGAATACTATACACGAATTTCTCTTCTATGACTGAGTTTCAACTGAGGGGAAAGGGAAATCTTCACTTCCACGCCCTCTATCCACTAAACTATCTCAGAGTGAGTAACATGTGGGAGAACAGCGTGAAGGTATTTAGCGATCCCCTAGACTATAGATAAGTGAATGAATATATAATGTATAGAGCCTATCTTATGTAATACCCGATTGTATAACAAGCTTGGGATCTGCAACTAGGCTAAGTGATATCCAGTAGTAATAGTGCGAACATGATCACGATAATTAAGGGCTTACTTTTTCTCTCACTGATAGCCTAGAGGCAATCAGAGATTATAAGAGATCAATGTAATAGGATATCAGTCACACACATACCGCATACTATGTTCATTATTAATAGCTTTTGATTTAATCTTGATAAGGATCGTCAGAGGACTATAGAGCGAATTGTGAGGAGGAGTTGATATATTAGTTTTACTAAGTCTGCTAAAAATAGATGGTTTTATTTATTGAGTTGATGTTTATGTATGAGTAATTTTTGAGTTTGCGAGAGAGCATCGATTCACTCATATATCATTGAAAATAGAGAGGAGCGAGAGATAGGCTTAGATTTTCATATTATCTAAGAAGTATTTAGTTCCGTATGTAGAACTTGACCAGGAGGCGCTCACGTACCTCTGTTCTTTTGTTTCTCCAGTCAAACATCTCCATATTGGCGATTCTCACATCTGTGCATCATTTCTCTACATAAAGCCATACGATCATGTATATTGAAATCTGTGCTGGGATTCACTTGCTGATTGTGTTTGAGTGGATTTTATTTCAATGCATATTTGCGTGGCTCTTAGAACACTAACATTCCCAACCAACCCAGTGCACTTTTTCAGGGCGTGTTTGATCTTCTTTTCGTACTATGTGTTATTAACATAGCTGAACTATTGTCACTATTGATATCTCTGATAATTTGTCTATGCCGTACATCCACGATGTTTGATCGACAAGTGCCTCTAGCACTTGTGAATACTCAGAGGGTACTCTATTGGTTATGGCTAAATAGTTGATATATTCTCTGGTTTGCCATTGAACACCCATCAGCATATCTTTATAAAGGCTCCTCAAGAAAAGAACATGGTGTCACGCTAAATTTCAATGATTGGGATATTTTTAGAAGAAATCAAAAGTACTTATAAGCTTGTACGAATATACTAACAGACACAGATATAGTAACAATGTGTTGAAGGGATTTTCGATCGCACAAGAATCTTCTCAATAATCTCTAAGGAGGTCACACGACCGGGAAATCAATCTTAATACGCAACTTCAGCACCAGCATACCGACTGAAGCGAATATCTAAAATCGATTACCACCCGTCCTCACCCGCGCGGGATTCGATGTCGCGGGCTCCCATCGTCAATTCCGAAATCTGTCGGTTTGGTGATTCCGAATCGATAAAGCGGGCTCGGATCGATAACTCGCCGTCTAGATGAGAACCATATACGATCCCAAAGAGCATCTAGTTACCCCCGACGGGCGTAGTCTTAACGTAGCCTCAGTGGATGACCCGAGAGTAATAATATAAGCCATGACATACTTCAGACCACTGACAAACGAATAGGTTCACAGTTCAAGATCGTACTGTTCTCCTTGAAAGAGGTTTTTACTGAATTTTCCAGTTTAGAAAATCTACAAATAACATATTACAGTTGATCTATATGAACTGAGGTTAAAGAAAGAACATCTCCATTTTCTCTTGTTAAACTTTGTGGGAAATCCACTGGTCTAGTTCTCAATAGTCTGCATCACGAAAGAAAAGCCAGAAGGACTCAAAGGAATCTAGGAAAAATCAATATTAAGCCAACACCAGGCCAACCAGAGTGCCGAATCCGTTAGTGCTGAAGAAATACTATCTTCTAAACCCCCTCAAACCCTGGAAAGTCCAGTAAAGCTAGCAAGGCTTAGATGAGCACAAAGTCATGCGGCTCCTGTACATTAAAGAATTTACACGAACTACTTCTTGAAGAACTCCAATCCCTTATAGACCATAATTAGGGATTTTCCCATTTTTGCTAGTGGGTTATGATATTGCCAATAATAAAGGCAAATATCCAAAAATTTTCCCATAGTATAGACCAAAAAAAAAACGAATATTAAAAAAAAAATCCTTAAACTCCTTCCTCACAATGAAACAAAATGATATGCTATTAACCTCCATTTATAAGTTAAAAATCATAACAGCAAGGTTATTAACTTAACACATGCTGTACACATCTAATATTCCACTTATGCATTATGTGAAAAGAACATATAGAAACATTCAAAAAGCAGACAGAAAGTTCGGTTTTCTCTCCATAATACGCCATATCCACTGACAAAAGGTGTGAAAAGGGCGCTAATGTAGGAGCATGTCATTTTTCAACACAAACTGCTTTTGTTTCCTGATCGCACAGATCAGGGCAAAGTTCTCTCATTTACAGACAAAATGAAGTACAGCGAAACAAAGTGTTCAAAAACCTGTGATTTTTAATTAAATACCTATATAAGGATGAAAAACTAAAAATACAATTGAAAAGATTGAAGATATATACTGTCAGCACCAAAATAGAAAACGAAGGACTTAATTCCTCAGGCATTTGCACTTCGATCAACAGAGCCCAAAACAGCCACTTTCTGATGACAGAGGCTTAAAAGAGCTCTCTCCCCCACTGTGGTGGCGACGAGGCTGGTCACACACGGGGTAAAAATCGATTTAGATACGCAATAATCAGCTACGGGAATAAACGTAGCGAAGCGAATAATCCGTAGCTGAAGTCGAATATCTAAAATCGATTTACTCACCCGTCCTCACCGCGCGGGATCGATGTCCGCGGCTCACCATGTCGATTCCGGAACTCCGTTGGGGTTGGTGGAGTTCCGGAATCGATATAAACGCACTCAGGGATCGATATATCCCGTCTAGATTAGACGCGATATATCGATCCCCGAGCAATCGATTTTAACGCGCCGATACGTCGCGTAGTCTAGATGTGGCCTGAGAAAGGCATGAGAGACAAATGTTTTTTCTGTAGGCTCTGCCACAGAACAGTGGAACAAAATACCAAATCCTTACTGTAGATCAAGAGTACATGCACATTCATTGTCCTGCACAGTCCTGTACCTCCTCTTATCCCTGCAGCACTTCCTGTTACTCCATAATATGATGGTGTGAGCATTTTTTATCTAGAACACTATGGCCTGCTGGTGCCAGCGTGCCCAAACCACTAACAAGGACAAAGCCAAACTCTGATTCCAAAGAGAACTATCTGAAAAAAGTCCAACTTGACTGGAGTTGTCCGATATATTACCATGTGAATGAAGTTTTTTCCTGGTGGCCCAGAAAGAATATATACTATTCAGGATAGCTGAAGGAAAGAGATTGGAGATGGCCCTGAACTGGAACTCTGGATCTAAGCATCCTCAGACTCCAAACTGGATCCAAAACCTGGGAAATGCCAACTTCTACTTCTGGGTATGAAAGCAGAAAATAGGCACTTCCCCCAGGGCACACTTTTCATCACTGTTGTCTTCCCAGGACCCACAGCCCTTTACCTCAACCCTATTTCTTCAGTGATGCCAACTGTCCATTTCATCCCACTTCAGAGAGCTACGAGATGAGGCTACAACCCTCTCTAATCACTTCATATATCAATTTGCACATTAGTTCTCTGTCTCTCTAATGTGTATGATGCACTTCGACAAGCTAACATGCTAATGAAAAATTTATGCTAGAGCTTTGGATGCCTGTGGTTCTAGTTTATAGCAGAAGCTTCTGATCCTGATACATTGAACGCGAGGGACGGTAACGTGGAGTCTGCAGGACTCTAAAGGTTGAAAATGGTGGAATCTGGAAAACAATTATTGTAACAGTTTAAAGAATGTCAGGGAGATGGTTTTCGTAACTGTGTGCCTTATAGTCATTTTAATCCAATTAGAATAATTGTTAGAATTGACTATATTCCATCCCAGAGGAGTTTACAGTGGTTTATAATCTATACCCAGCTATGCAGTATGCCATGGATTTCTAAATGTGAAAGAATATAGCTCTAAAATGGGAAAAGTCAGAGGAAGAAAATGATTGCTTGAAATCAAAGTACTCACTAAATACTTGTAATCAACCTGACTTAATGAAACCCTGAGCAGAATATTTATTATTAGCAGGTTTCTCTGTTTGAACTCCACAATGTATATTTTTCTTATGTAAAGTATTTTCATAATATAAGGTTTTCTTGGTGTCTCAGATTGCACACGTATTAGGTCACTGTAAATTGTCTTGAAGAGTCTTGGCTGATTTTTTGGAATCTGTTTCTAGGCTGAACAGAAGGATTCCTTATTTCCTTTCCTGGACTCTGACGTGCAATATAAAAATTAATGCTTCCTTTTAAATTTTAAAGCCAGTGAATCCTAGAAAGTGCATAGAAATTTATACAAAACAAATTAAAATAAATATTTCATAAAATAACGTCCTTTTAAAATTCCATCTTTACGATGGGTACAAGTTAAAGCTAGACAAGTATCAAATTAGAAATATGGCATACATTTTTAACAGTGAGGATGATTAACTATTGGAACAAACTATCAATGGAAGTGCTGGATTCTCCATCTCTTAAAGTCTTTAAATTAAGACTAGATATCTTCCTGGAAAGCATGCATTGGTTATAAAAAAAAAAAAAATTATTGGGCTCAATACACAAGTAACTAGATGAAATTATAGGGCCTGTGTTTTACTGGACATCAAACTAAGTGATCTAATGGCCTTAAAATCTGACTCTGTTAACATAAACTGTAAAAACAATGGATACATGTAAAATCAATGTTTATAAATAAGATGGGTAGTTAGTCAAGTAATTAAAGGGCATGCAGTTAATCAAGAAATGCATTAACAACAGATTGATCTCAACAAAGAAAGCAAAACAAGACCTGCTGTGATTATGTGCCAAATGCAGAAAGAACAACCACCAAACAATTGCCAGGCTCAAATAAAAATAAATAAATAAACAAAGAGAACTGTGGCTAAGAAGTATGAAAATAGAAGATTCAATAAAAGCAAAAGAACACAAAATGATAATTGCTAGTGTTTGCGACTATCTTAGTGTTATGTGACAGACCCAGGCCAGTGGGGTACAGGACTCTGGTAAAGGGCAAATATACTGGTCACTGGCTGAGTAGTTTTCTGTTCCCTGAGTGACCAGAGCAGGGGCTGCACTGGAGTAATCAGGAAGCTGCTAGAACCAATTAAGGCAGACAGGCTGATTAGAACACCTGCAGCCAATTAAGGCAGACTAATCAGGGCACCTGGGTTTAAAAAGGAGCTCACTCCAGTTTGTGTGTGGCGTGTGAGGAGCTGGGAGCAAGAGGAACAAGGAGCTGAAAGTGAGAGCTGCTGGAAGCTAAGGAGTACGAGCATTATCAGACACCAGGAGGAAAGTCCTGTGATGAGAATAAAGAAAGTGTTTGGAGGAGGCCATGGGGAAGTAGCCCGGGGAGTTGTAGCTGTGACACAGCTGTTACAGGAGGCACTATAGACAGCTGCAATCCACAGGGCCCTGGGCTGGAACCCGGAGTAGAGGGCGGGCCCAGGTTCCCCCCAAACCTCCCAACTCCTGATCAGATACAGGAGGAGTTGGCCCAGACTGTGGGTTCCACCAGAGGGGAAGATCTCTGAGGCGAGGAAATCTGCCAATAAGTGCAGGACCCACCAAGGTAGAGGAGGAACTTTGTCACAGTCTCTATATGGAGTCCCTATCCTGTGGCACCGTATACATACAGGTCCTGATTCTCACTGCCTTTCCCCCACTACAGTAATTCGCACACCAGCAATGGAGCTGTAATATGTTGCCAAATAAGAACTCTCCACTCACAGACACTTGTGGTAGCATTTCATGCCCACTTTGCACAGGCATAAATGACTGCACAGAGTTCAAGGCAATGGGCCTCAGTGACTGGTCATTACATTTCAGAAGAAGTGGAGAGTGGAAAGTTTAATAATTCTGATCTGAAGATCGTTTTTTAAGTAAAAAAGCTGTCAATGGAAGAAGGAAGAAATTGTATACAGAGCAGTCTCTGCTAATGAGAAAAATAACTATTTAAGAACATGACAATGGACTTTGAAATGACAAAAAATAACTCCCCCTCACCCCCAAAAAAAGGAAGATGTCGAACAACGAACTTTGCCTCATGTAGTTTTGCTTTGCCTGACCTTGCTTAACAAAGAGTGCTGTGGTTCACTAGCAAAAGAAAACATTCCAGATGTGTTTTGCCCAAAAGCAATGGCTTTCTTCTCATAAAGGGTTGAAGAAAGCACTTTATACAAAGGAAAAATAACTTGTGCTAGTCAGAAAAAGCTTACTTCTAGTGTTTACGTACCAGGAGAGAGCTTGGCTCTTATGGAATTTAATATAGCAGAGAGAGGGGGACCCACCCCCATCAAGGCAGATACATTTTGAGTATCCCATTGAAGTATTAGGACCCTCATTTTACTCACTGGGAAAACGAGAGAGATTAAAAGAACATTGTCAATTAAAAGCTATCTGAATTTGTTTAGCTACTGTTAGAAATAACATTAAAACTTACTACAGCTGACAGATATTAGAGCAAAAACTTTTCCCCCCAGTTTATTTACTTTGTGCATTCAATAGCACAAATTTATGTATTTGTTAGTTTCACTATAGAATCAGGCTCCATTCCTACAAACACACACATGCTTAACTTTACCCAGAGGAGTAGACTGATGTCTATGGGACTACTCATGTGAGTAAAGATGTGGACTTATCTAATTGTCTGAAGGATTGTGGCCCCAGGCCTATCATTGGTAGGAAGCAGGTACACTTGTCAGTTTGAAGGATTAGGGCCTAAATTAGTTTCCATGGCTGTGCAGATTGTTCACACAGCAACAAGAGAGAGAGAAACATGTTTTAAAAACAGGAAACAATTATTGTAAAAGCACAGTAGTTGCAGAGGGACTTGAACAAACACAGTACCTGAAACAACTTTTCACTCACTTTTTAAAAATTGACTAGATTTCAAGTGATTTGCCCAAGGACATCTGAGTGTCAGTGATGGGGTTAGAATGTAGGAGTTTCTGGCTCCCAGTCCCAGTGCATAACTAGACCACACAATGGCTATGAATAGTTAGAAAGCCAGATCCTCAGCTGTAGCACAAATGAAAATCCAATGGAGTGTTGCCCTAATATACCAGCTGTGGATCTGACCCAGATTCTTTTTGAGCTAGTATTTGGACAAATAAAGAACCTGTTACTTCAGTCCCAATACCTAATAATAATCTTGTAGGAATATATTTTCAGCACTGTAAAATTCTTAATGTTTGCTCTGCAGAATACAGAGATTTGTGTTTCATTGGTGGTTTGACAGGTGATGATTCCAAAGGCCTTAATGTTAGGCATCTCTTTAAATCTACAAAGTTTTGCTTTTCTTGTTGTCTTTGTTTGCTGCGTAGAAACATTTGGCCATTATTCCATTCATGGAAAACCAAAGTCTTTAGTATTGATTAAGCATTGTTACAGGACACCACCCCAAGACACCGTTCCTGCATACTGATACATGTCTAGAGGGAGCCCCGCTTATGCCAGTGGGATTGCAGGCAGATGTAAGGGCCAGCCCATGTGGATCAATCCAACAGAATCAGGATGTAAACCAGCAAAACAGAATGCACCCTGTGTCTCCAGTGGTAAATTATTTGTGAGGATGAGAGTGGGGGTTTGTCTTATACTCTCTTTATCCTTAACTGTTAGAGGCAGTGGGGAAAATGATGAAGAAATGAGAGCAGAAAACTAGGCAGGGAGAGAGCTGTATAAACAATGAATTGTCCAGTAATTCTCTAACCTGAGCCATTTAAGTTTAGGAAGTGCTGTTCCCATTCTTTTTTGTGCTATGGGTCAGATGGTGTGGTGAGTAGAGCCAAGGACTAGAATCCTTCCTTACTCAATCTTGGGCTTCCAGCTGGATATGGCTTGGAGAAATCATTTGACCGTCAACTCCTTTGTGCCTGCACCCAGTGGAGAGGATTGGGTTAAAAAGTAAGGCCACAATGAAAATTAACATTCACATCTTAGGTTAAGCTGCTTTAAGCAAATAAATTAAAAAAAATTATAGTAATTATAAATTAGTGAGGAACATATCTCCTTTTGGATAATACTGCATCTTCCTTGACAATTCAGAATACTTGTCATTAAGTCATTCAGTTAGTTCTACACAGCTCAGAAATGGCTTCTTGGTCACTGGACTGCAGGCAAAGGTTCAGGTACGATGTTGTGAATAAACTTCCTTGCACGATTGTGTCACAATGAGCAGACTGAAAAATGAAGGTGCTCCCTTTAACAGGGTTCTATTCCTTAGAGATCTAGTAGCATAACTACCTTTTCTGCTTACTGTAGCAAACAGAATTTGTGGTATTGCTGTTAAATTTGTTTCATAATCCAAGATGCACATGTAACTCATCCATTGTTGGCTTTGTTTACTCTCTAGGATTTGTGACTGCTTTACCCAGCTGTTCTATGCTGGGTGTATGTTGTATATACATGTTGATTTCTAAAGTCTAAAAATATTATAAACTAATTTAAAATTTCTTCCTCATCATCCTTTTCCCACTGCTCATTATCAAAATATGGAAAGACCTTTGTTCACATGGCCATGTGTTTCTGTATTGTTTCAGGCTGTGAATCGTCTCTTCAGCTGACATTTCAGAAGGCTACGGTTGCAGTGGACAATATCTTTAAGTTCCTCAGGGATGTTACAAGAGCTCGAATGCACATGAAACAGTTTAATTCTGTGTATATCCCAGGAAGCAATACTTGTCAGGTAAGTAGATAATCCTTTTTCCATCTGTGTTATGTTGTTCTAGCATATGGTCAAAATTACAGTTTCACAGATGTGACTAATTTACTTGTGTATGAATACAAAACATATTCTGCAACCCCACGGAATGTTTTTGGAAATAGGTTTGAGAATTGACCTCAGCAGCAGCAGCCTCCTGAAGTCCTTAGTTAGTCCCGACTCAAGCAAACTTCCCTTGACTTCATTGGATTTCAGTGGGAATTTGCCTGAGTAAGGGCTTCAGGATTTGTTTAACAGTGATGTAGTGATATTGTATACATTTCATATGACTACACAGGACCAGAATCCGCTACTGTATATTGAAATTATGTCTAGGTACCTACATGGGACTGTGTTTCAAAGTATTTTTTCTCAGATTTCCACAATTGCAAGAGTCTTGCTGTAAAAATTGCCTGATAATACAGCTTCTGTTTAGTAAAAGTAGTGTGATTTTCTTGTAGCATAGATCATCCTGACCAAAGCTAGTTTCCTCCCCACCCCCCACCTAAATTACATAACTTCTTCGGTTGGAAATGGACATTTGCCACATGGAAAGCACATGTAGTAATTTCAGATTTTAAAAGACCATTAAGCTTGTCCCTGGTCTTTAGCCAGAAAGACTCCTTTGAAACTTCAGTGTGCTGCAGACCAACAAATGGATAAAATTAGTCTAGTGGTAAGTCAAACAATGCTATGTAGCAATGGAAATTTGGCTTTTATACAACATTGCTGAAGAGGCCGTGCAGTGGAAGAACTGTAGGAGAGGCAGGTGAAAGCGTGACACGGATCCCGCTGCAATTGCAATGGCTGTCAAAACAGAAAACCTAATGCTGACATCTTCTGGCACTTATGACCAGAATGATGGCTGATGTAGCAAATATAATCAAAATATTTATTAGGTAGCTCTGTGCAGAATACTCAGCATGATAAAAAAAGTACTTCTGGAAGTTTCCTAGAAATGTAGCTACCATGAGTATGTTCTTTCGTTTTAACCCACTTCTATTCATTTAGGGCCAAGTCCTGGAACACCTTTTATGGAGATAAAGGATCCATTAATTCCTTACAGCTGCCTAACCTAGCTGTATACTGTGCTAGCTGATCATGCAGAAGGAGATTAGGAAAAGATCTGCAGATTCACTGTGGTCAGGATCTGTATGGTGGCTGGGACATATACAAACAAGCTCTCCTTTTCTGTCAAGCATCCCTCTGTGGATGGATCCCAAGTCCTTTCCCCCTGTATTTAGTCGGTTTACTGCCATGCTACAGCTGCTACAAAGAGAGAGAGTTGCAGGGACCCAGGATCCCTCTCCTTTTAAATGGAAAAGAACAAAAGTTACTGTTTTATGAGTTGGGGTGCTGTGGGTTTTCTGAGTAGAGGGATTTTTCAGAGTTGCCACTAAGGAGTGATATAATAGGGGTGCGCATTTCTGTATATGTTGCTCCCAGTGCCTGTCAGTCAGAAAGGAGACACCCACTGCAGGGAATCAGGAGACACTGCATTTCCAGGTGGGACAAAAACATGAACTGGTGGGAGGAGTTGAGTGGCTACTGGAGCATTATACTCTTCTCTGGATAAGACTATTGTTTACCGCCTCACGTTTGATTAAGCTACCAAACAGAGCCCAGCCTGTGGCTCCTTGGGCCAGGAGCCTTGCCTTAAAAACCCTAGTTTAATCTCTATTATGTACAGATAAAATCCCCAGTCTTCAGCCCATCCTGCCACGGGCCATGTCTATACTGAGATTTGAAACTGTGTTAACACCTATGCAGGGTTCTTGATATTTCATAGACATTTTATCACCATTGATATGTTTTGGGGCAGTTATTCTGATTGAGTTCATATCCCAAAATATACTGTTGCTAACAGAGTTACTAGGAAACTTCAAAGAGAACTTTTCTTATCACCACAAATGTCCTGTATTAAACAGGCTAATGAGTGTTTATGTAAAGTTAGCCTATCAGTTATCCTCATGGTTACATGTGTCACAGGATTCCACAACTAATGTTTCTGCTCTGCGTGCTCTTGTAACTGCTGCTCTGTTCCTGTCATTTCTCATTCTGGTTACATACACAATTTTTGGTAACCTGGTCTGTCTATATGGGACAGGTCCACTTGTTAGCATCTTCCTAGCAAGAACTGTGTTTAAACACGGTTTTATACAAAAAAAATGTTAGCAGTGTCAAATCTCCAGACAGGATCTTAATGTAGGCATTAGGATATAAGTTTTTTGTTATTGTCAGTCTAATGTAGGAATTGAAGGAGATTACATTATATTTTGAAAAGCATTATAAATATTGTGGCCAAGATTTTAAAAAATGACTAGTGATTTCATGGCTCTCATTTTTTGGGTGGCCCAGGAATAGCTGGTGTCCTGATAGCTAGGGCACTCATCTGGGAAGTGGGAGACCTAGGTTCAAGTCCCTGCTCTAAATCAGGCAGAGTGGGATCTTGAACCTGTATATCCCACATTCCAGGTAAGTGTCCTCTCCTCTCCATGGGCCATTGGCAATTCAGGGGTGGATCTCTTTAGTAGTGCCATCTTGAACCTGAGAAACCTTCACAGGGAAATTTTCCTGTAAGTTGATATACTCCATGAAACATTTTGGTTTTCACAAAATGGCATTTTTTGCTGGAAAAAAGTTTCAAAAATATTTTGACCAGCTCTTCCCAAACTCATTAGTCACTTTTGAAAATCTTAGATGTTAAGTATTCATCTATGAAGGCATTCAGATGATATCTATCCTCTGTTTCATATAATAGGTTTCTGGTTAACTTTGGTTTTGATCTCTGCTCCAAATTTTTCATTTTTAATGCATTTCTATTGCTCATTTGTGGCTTTAAATTGATATTACGTGGAGTTTTATGCTGGATGGCTTAAGCCATTGGTAATGGAATATAGACCCTTTCATCTCTAGATCACCAGTTCAAAGTCAGCCCAGGTTGATAGACACTGAAAGTTATCACCTGATAGCTATTTGGTGTACTATGCAAAGAATTTGTGATCTCAGTCCATTCACTAATTGACAGCCATCCATGTCACAAAAAATACCACTCCTCTCATCTTGTTGGTGTAAGGAAAATCAGACCCAATGTCTCAAAATGGTTGAGGGCGTGTTTACAGAGTGTGGGCGATATTTGTGTTTTAATGTTTGGATGATATTCATATTCAGAGGGCTCTGATACTCTCATACTGAGACCTCTAAATATCAGATCTGAGTCTGAGTGCTTGCCCCACCACCTCTGCTGAAGATCACTTCTCTTCCTTCTAGTGGAGGATCCCTGTAATCTCAGACCATTGGGGTAGTTTGCTGGACTTATCCTGGATCTTCAAAAGCAGCTAGCAAACCCCTTCCTCTTTCTGTCTTTTTCAAGGGATGACCAATGGGCTCACTGCACCCTACATTTAAATTAGTATCTTCGGGGGAACAGGAAGTGATTTACATCTTTAAATACTCCACCTGTACTGACACCTTAACACTCGGACATTCAGACCATCCCAGAGTGTGCTAGAAGCTTGGCCAACAGACAGGATTTCCCATTGACCCAATGTCACCTTGTGTGTCCTAGACCATAGGAGTTAAAGATGTAGCTTAGCAGGAGCAAGAGGAGTGCTTCCATGTGCTTCTGGGGGCAGGGACAGGCAGCACAGACCAGCTTTCAGTGAGGACATCCCATTCAACTAACCCTGAACTTCTGGGAAGGGAACCAGCTGGCCACATCCTGAAGACAACAGAGATGAAGGGGTCTTTTTCCCTTCTTTTCCCCACGTGGGAAACTACATCAGAATCTCAACTTTCATTTAGAAAAACAAAACTAAGTTTTTAGCCATCATGTTTGTGAAGAAAACCAGTGAGTTTGCAGACAGCCTGAAATAATAGCTCTGAGGGATGTGAACAGCTCTAAGATCTCAGCAGAGTGTTCACTCCAAGACTCACTAACTCCAGGGGGTTCTGCCAACACCACACAAACAGAAGACTCTGTGTAAGTCTACACTAGAAACACTGCAGGAGTGCAGCTGCAGCTGCACCACTATAGTGCTGTAGTGTAGACACTTACTACAGTGATGGAAGAGGTTGTCCTGTCAATATAATAAATCTACCTCTCCAAGAGGCAGTAGCTACGTCAAAGGAAGAATTTTTCTGCAACCTAGCAATGTCCACACCGGGGCTTAGGTCAGATTAAAAATGATATATAGAGATATACCTATCTCATAGAACTGGAAGGGACCCTGAAAGGTCATTGAGTCCAGCCCGCTGCCTTCACTAGCAGGCCCAAGTGCTGATTTTGCCCTAGATCTCTAAATGGCCCCCTCAAGGATTGGGTTTAGTAGGCCAATGCTCAAACCACTGAGCTATCCCTCCCCCCATAACCATAGCTTAACTATGGCTCTCATGGGCGTGAATTTCACATGAGCAACATAGCTAGGTTGATCTAAGATTTAGGTGTTGAGCAGTCCTTTGTGTGTGGCAAACATGCCCACCTAAGTAACTGACTGCCAGGGGAAGTACGTGGGTTCCCTCTACTGCCCCCTGACTCTGTGTGGGACAGGTGACCTGTGCTGTCACCCCAGCTGCATCCAAAGCGATGGGGGCTCCTACTGCAACACCTTCAGGGGACAGGGGCCCCTGGCCCTGCCACCATCACTCCAAATGGGGGGTTGGGCTGGGAGGACAGAACCACAGGAGGCTGCATGTTATTATGTTATTATGAACCTAAGGCCCCAGATTGTCTTAATCTGTCCCCGTTCTCCTATGTAGCTAGGGAGCAGGAGTGGCTGCCTCTGCAGGGAGAGAGAGCTAGAGGTGCATGATCATTCCTCCTGTAGCTCTTCCTGGTCTGGGAGTAGGGACTGAATTATTATTTCACATTTTACATGATATGCCCTTCTCTAGCTGCCAGGACAGCCTGTTTCAAACACACTAAATTAACTCGGACAAATCATAATACTCATTTCTGTTTAAGTGTTCAACAAAGCCACGTCTCCTTGAAATTATGCCTTCTGGATTCAAGATAACTTACAGGTATGGTGACAGTTCGCCGCCTCTCTGTATGACCCTAAAGGAGCTTTGGGTTGGAGAGGAAGCCTAAGCCCATACGTTCAACTCTGCTGGCACCTTGAAAAATCTTCACACATTTTTTCCTTGCCTCCCTTTACACATGGAGTACACACAGCACCTGGGTAAATACTGCATTTACCTGTCTTTTCAATTAGATGAGAATCCTGTGCATATCATTTGCTATGTAGTGTTGCAAATACAATTGTTGCTTCAACCTTGTAAATGTGTCCAATCAGTTTCCATTCTGTGACAAAAGCTTTTGTTTCCTTTAAAGGAAATGAAATGCTAAGAAAAGCAGCTAGCCACAAGTACAGGCCATTTTATTTTCAGCACATGTTCTACTTTTGCAGGCCACTTACAAGCCATTACTGAAGCAAGTGGTAGAGGAGATATTCAATTCTGATCGACCTGACTCTGTTGATATTGAGCACCTATCTGCAGGCCTCACTGATCTCCTGAAAACTGGATTCAGCATGTTCATGAAGGTAAAGCAACCATCCCAAGTTCATATATAAAATCTGCATCTGTCCATAGTTTAACATCTCAGCCATTGCTATTATATATGGTTGTGTATCACTTTCACTAGCTGCCCAGGAAGTGGTACACAACTGTATTTGTCTTCGTCATTGTAATAACTGGATGAGATTAATGCTCAAGAAAATGAAGACTTAATTATTCCAGTAATACTATACATATGTGTGTACATAGGTGTATATATCTATATGGAGAGATATAAATATGTGTCTATTTATATTATTATACATGTGTATTTATTTCAGTTTTTAAAAACTATGTTAGAAAAGCAGCTGCTGAATTATGACCTTCCTGTATGTATCTTGACCAAGCTGTAACAGCTCCATTTTGAAAGCGCAGCCTTTTGCCTTCTCCGTTGTCTGTTGCTTCCATGCTGGGCTGAAATTCAAAAGGCTGGTGGCAAAAGAATAACAAAAGAGAACCATTGACATTAAGTGCTCTCCTATCAAAATGGAATAACTCTAAACAATAGACTGGCTCCCAACCCAGAGAACTATTTAGCCATGGAGAGGTCATCTTGGCAACAAAGGCAGGAGGCAGGAGGCTGTGATCACTCGGGAAGCTAAGGAGGATGTCACCTGACAAAGGGGGCAAAAAGTTATAAAAGAGGCAAAAGCTGCTCTTCTGTGGGCCATATTTCTCCAGCTCAAGATGAGGAAGGGGTAACCCAACCTGCAGAAGCCTGGGTGAGGCAGGGGACCTTGCTTACCTTCCTAAACGCAGGTGGTTTCCAAGGACTCCCAAAGGAAGGGAGCGCTAGTGAGGGGTGTTGTGGTTAGGGAGGATGTATTCTATATGATCTGTTCTCTTTCCTAGGCATTTATGATTAAGTACAAGAGAGCGGTAGTATTAGAGTCTGTTTAGCATATCTGGTACATAAATACCTTGCAACCCCAGTTACAAAAGTGCTATGTGAATGCCTGTTCTCACTTTCAGGTGACATTGTAAATAAGAAGCAGGCAGCATTATCTCCCGTAAATGTAAACAAACTTCTTTGTCTTAGTGATTGGCTGAACAAGAAGTAGGACTGAGTGGACTTGTAGGCTCTAAAGTTTTAAAATGTTTTGCTTTTGAGTGCAGTTATGAAACAAAAAAAATCTACATTTGTAAATTTCACTTTCACGATAAAGAGATTGCACTACAGTACTTGTATGAGGTGCACTGAAAAACTATTTCTTTTATTTATCATTTTTACAATGCAAATGTTTGTAATAAAAATAATACTATAAAGTGACCACTGTACATGTTGTATTCTGTATTGTAATAGAAATGAATATATTAGAAAATGTAGAAGAACATCCAAAAATATTTAATAAATTTCAATTGGTATTTTATTGTTTAATAGTGCAATTAATCACAATTAATTTTTAATCACGTTTAATTTTTTTAGTTAATCATGTGAGTTAACTGTGATTAATCGACAGCCCTAGTATAAAGATACACTGTCAGGGTTGGAAGACCTAAAAACTGACCCACAGTTCTTTGCCTCTGAAAGATCTTTCTACACCAGTGTGATTTCTGGAAAACAATCCATGCTGTAACTCCAAGAAAGAAAGAAAGACGTTTCACTATCAAAGTGTATAAACAAGTTGTGCACACATGATATTTGGGTTTTATTTACTGGAGATTTCCCTGTAATTTACACCTGCATTTATTGATTTTATTTGCTTGTTTTTTTTTTATTTTTGAAGCAGGAACATAAATTACAGGTTTCAGAGTGGTAGTGGTAGCTGTATCAGCAAAAAGAACGAGGGGTACTTGTGGCACCTTAGAGACTAACAAATTTATTTGAGCTTAATAAATTTGTTAGTCTCTAAGGTGCCACAAGTACTCCTTATTCTTTTTTAACATCAGTTAGTTTTTCTAAAAACATATGTGTGGTCTCCAGAAAGTATAACATTCAGATAGAGCCATTTTCAACATTGACCAGTTCCTAGATCTACCCAATTGTTGTTGTTGTTGTTACACTAGCACCTATACGCCATCTAAGTCGAGGTCACATTGTGCTAGGTTCTGTACAGTCATATACCAAAATCGGTCTCTTCCCCAGAGAGTGGACGATCTCAGGTCACGCTCCTGCATCTGGACCTGTGCAGGCAAACCCTGTGCAGAGCCCCATTGCTCCATACTGACATAATGGTGAATTTTCAGGGATTGCTTAAGGCAAGAGGTAACTTGTTGAGGGAGCACTAACTAATGGGGTTGGAGAGGGAAAAGAGTAGGTGAAATCCTTGAGAAATGGCAGAAAAGGGAGGGAGTTATGGGCACAGCCAGTGACTGAGCTGTAAGTTGACATCTCCTGAAATATGTTTTTTTTTTTCTGAAAAAATGTGAGATACTAGAAGAGATTTGTAATCATACATGTGTTTACTCTTTCAGTAGTTGTCATGAATCATTCTCTATTGTTTTGCCAAGGGTCTCTTCTGTTGGTTGCTCTGGACATTTTTCATCTGTCTGCTCAACATTTTAAGAACCAGTACCCAGCCACCAGTTAGTCTTTCAAAATGCACTGTATCAACAAAGCTCTCTTCATGCCGGAATCACCCATGTCAGTAGGGCTGTGGGCAAGCAGTTGCTTTGACTCCAAGATGTTATTGTTAGTTACACAACACCAAGATATGCCTGGCATTTTACAGGCAAATAGGACAGTGTAATCAATATGCTACCCTGCATGACTCACTGAGTTCTGTTACAGTTCAGCATTTATATCACATCACACTTTCTTCCATGATAACAAATTATGATGTCACAAACACTTTACTAGGACATCACTGAATGAAGCAAGTGAATTATAAAGGAGAGCACTTTTTATGTGCACCCAGATATGGGAACCAGCTATGATAAGTAAGGAAATACTTCTATACATGTTAGTTAGATTGGATTTTGTTAAAATTATGTTTTTCTAAAATTTACTTGACTGTGTCATGGTTCTTAAAAAGTTCCCATGATCCCATAGATGAAGAAACTAAATTACTTATCAGCGTATCATTGGTCAATATAATTACCAGGCTAACCCTCCAGTCTCCTGATTGCACTCTTGTCAAACAGAGGGGGGCCGCTTTCACAAAGTGTGGAAAAAGAAGAAAGGGGCAAGGATATGTGAAAAGATCTTGCCACTTTTCTCTGTCTTCTCTCATGTTTATCTCCTTTCTTCTATTTCTGTCTCCTCTGCTTTTCTTTTTCTTCTCCACCCCTCACCCCCTGTTTTGCCCCTTCTTTTTGGGGAAGCCCAATTAGTGGAATTCAGAACAAGGTTTGGGTACCCTCCTCTTCCATCTAAGGGGACCGTTCTAATTTTTGTTTCCAGATCAGAGAGAGATCCTTAGTTCAAACCCCTCCAATTTCAGGGATATTGGAAATGTGTTGCTCTACTAAGTGGGATGAACAAAAATGTATTGATATACAAAAGTAAAAGTGGAACATTTCTGGGGAGCATAAAAAATGCTGCCTTTTGGGCCCTCAGTGTAAATATAACAAAACTGTGGACTTCTTCTTCTGCAGCAGGTTGTGAGTAATGGGAATTGCTCAGACCTTGAAATGAGAGACTCAGAGCCCCGGAGAATATATTCCATGACATAGTATATG
Source organism: Chelonoidis abingdonii (assembly GCF_003597395.2). Lineage (NCBI taxonomy): Eukaryota > Metazoa > Chordata > Testudines > Testudinidae > Chelonoidis > Chelonoidis abingdonii. The sequence continues at coordinate 93,819,038 of NC_133773.1, forward strand.
AGTTTGGTAGCAACAGCCTTGCAAGAAATGCTTGCCATTTGCAAGGGTGAGCCTCCAAAAAGCACATCTATCTGGGGTAGCAAAAGTAGTATCAAGTGGACAATTAAACAGACAAATGGACACACACAAACAAACATACATTCATTAATTTTCTTTCTTCCCTCTTTCCCCAAAACTCTCTCCTTGTCTGTGAGAAAGACAACTTTTAAAGCCTTCATAATCTATGTCAGTGTTTTCACTTGTCTTTGAGTCATTCTAGGCTTTTAAGTTTTCATTTTATGGTCTTTCAGCAACATATACTTACCATCTTAAATGTCTGTAAATCTGCTAGTAATATAAAGCAAATATAAATGCATAACAGATGTGCAAGTATGAATATTTCATGGACACAAAACTGTCTTCGCTTCCCTCACATTTTCTCCTCTGCATGTTGTTTAGACCTGTGGCTAGTTGGCAGGGTGCTTTATTACAATGTGAGAGATTCTGAGCCAGCCAGTGATCTGTATTCATCACATAGGAGATGTTTCACAGATTTCCCCTTTTTTACATAATTATCACGTTCCATGATTATTTCACAAGCAGCCTGAAATGTGTTGTACCTTAAATGTGTGACAACTCAAACAAATGGAGTTTGATCATTAAAGTTACATTTGGTGAGTTGTTATGTGTTAAGAGTCCAGCCAAGAGCAGCCTCTCCTAGCCCATGTCCAGTAGAATACACCATCCTCCTGGACTATACAGCCACGCTCAAAGGGACTAGTTCTTCATTCAGTTCACATCTGCCTAGGACAGTTACTTTCCATAGAGGAATGTGTGACCTTGCTTTCTTAATTGCGTTCATTAAGAATGTAACATCTGGGGTCATGCTGAACATGCTGAATGACTCAACAGTAGTCAGCCAGGGAAGGACCCAATCACATATTACCATGCTCAGTGTATCCCCTTGCCTGGCTGAATATTTGTTCAGTCAGAGAAGATTAAGGATGCCACTCACCCAATAATTGTGTCTCTAGCTGACATGTCTTTTCTGGAGTTCAGCCAAGGAGATAGGGAAGGGCTCCTTTGTGTCCAAGATTCCTCCTTCTCTAGTGGTACTCCAAACCAAATGGTGGTTTAAAGAGGACCCATTTCATTTATATTGATTGCTTTATACAACAGTGCTCAGCTATGTCCCTACTTCATTCATGGGCAGGAGAGTTTCCGCTAATAAATGGATGCTGTCTTTATTCTAACTTGTACTCCCAAGGCCTGGAACTTGGGAATATCTTCCCAGAGAGCTGTGCAAGTAGGTGGGTTACTCTGATGGGCTGTTTCCTGGTTATCTGAACTCTGACCTTCCTGGGTTAGAAAGAGTCATTTTGACTAATTTTTCTCAGAGGAAATTGCTGCATTTTTGTGACCTCTAAATTAGTAAAAACAAACCTGTCAACTGAGCCACTTCCTGCTGCAGTTGGGAACCTGCTTTGCCTCCCCATTTAATGTGGTCCATAAAGTGTTGTTGAGGGGCATTGGCTCTTCCTAATGATCCCCAAAATACAGCAAAGGGAAAGCACTCCAACCACTAAAGTCCGTAGGAGAAAATGCCAGGACTGGCAATTGTAGGGACAAAGGTCCTCATGACCAGCTAGGTTCAGATAAGTATCCAAACTCCAAGATTCCTCCTTCACTAGATTTATTTGATAGCTTGGCTATGTTGATGTAGTTTTACAATATGCTCGTATATGTAGTCTGGCTACAGTGAAGCTGATTCGCCCGGCATCTTTACCTGTGATTTGATTACATTAGTGCTGGAATTTTCATGTTTATTTTATTCTCCTTGTAGTTACAGTATACTACTCCTAGGAGTATTGGGTACACTATAGAATCCTGGTGGCACATAGGCTGGCTTCTCTGCTGCCATGTTATATCAATAATGCCAGCAACCATAACCATCATGCTTGCAGTGTCAGTCTTGCTTCTCATACTTTTATCTGCCCAAACTTGTGATGTAAAGTTATACGACTTGTCCATGGTATTTGCAAGACCTGGGCCTGATATGTATTCCTGCGCTACTTCTGGAGGTGGAGCCAAAGTGCATGTGTCCCTGCCCACTTCTGTCACCATCTCACCAAGTATGCATCTCTGCATGTGCCTCTGAGAGGAGACTTTCTGTGCATTACCTTGTCTTCTCCTGTCTTCTCTCTACCAATCTAAATTACTAAAGATGGTTGCCATGGTAATTTCTAATGATTTTTAGACTGGGGAAAAATTTCAAAATCAAGGTGTTTTGAAGTGAATTTCTGTAGGTGATTTGCAAAACATTTTGAGATCATTGACAATTCATATTAAAATGAGATTTTGAGGACTTGAAAACCTTGTGAAACAAACTGGTGAAAAGTGTGTGCTATTTTGGGAAAGGAAAAAAAACTTCAATTTTAACTAGGCATAGTTTGTAGAAGCATGATAGAATGTGTATTGCTTTTTGTTATAGTTCATTCTTATCAACACAGAGTTGAGTTGTGTTTAGCCACATGGAGCTAGCCTCTTCAAAAGAGAGAGCCTTGGGTGGTTGTATTATCAAATGGAAATATGTTGGCAGAAACCCACATTCTTAACAAGCCAAATATTTTGTACCCAAAGTATTGTCCTCCTCCAAAACACTTGTGCATAGCGTAATAAAATTACAGATTCCAAACCCTTTTCATGGCAACTTTAATTTAATTTAGAGCTTGCATGCCTAATGGTTGGTATTTTTTAATATGCATTTCTGGAATTTGTGGTTTGAATTTCAGTTTTCTGAAAAATAATACATTTTATATATGAACCATGTGTTTGGATAGAGGCTTATTTTGACTAATGGAAATGATTTGTCAAATATTTTCTCCCTTTCTATACCCATGAAAGGTTACGTTAGGTAACCTTATAATAAGTTTCCAGATTTATATGTATATGTTTACAATGAGTTTCTTAGTCACTTGATAAAGTTCTTATGGAGGACATTCTGAGGTGAATATCTAAAATTTAAATTCTTCAAATCTAGCTCTTTGATCATCACCTTTGTTCTGTGTGGCAACTCAGATAACCGTAGGAAGTGGGAAGGAGCCATGTAAAGTTTGTTCACAGTTAGCCTTTGGGCTGACATCTTAAAGCTAATAATTCTTGCACTGCGTAGGAGTACCCTAGCACAAGCACTTTGGCCAACATTCATGTTTACCATCTTTGTAAACAGTTTGTTCTTCAGCCTTGTGGCAGTTGCCCATGCAGTTCGCTGTAAACTCCCTGTAATACTCCAGCACCTAAGCTATTTTATCATCCTATCTGGCCTACTTTTTACTGGACTATTTTAGACCTTACTTGAACTCCTCACAGTATTTGTAATAAGAATGCATTTGGTATTTTAATTAAGCTAACAATACATTTTATGCAGCCATTGTACAGCTTTGGGAAATTAGGGAAAGCCCGTGTACAGGTTAAAAATGAGTTATATTGACCTAATGGCGGTTTGTGGATTTCATTGGAAAGGAGCTGCATGCAGTTCTTGAATGGGGGGTATGCATGACTATGTGATAACCATACTTGTCCGTGCTGCCAGCAGAATAAAGATGAATGAGGGAAGGCTAGGAGAGCAAACAATATACATACACACAGTGTTCAGGCACTGGCTGTATATAAATTATCTGCCCTAATTTCAAACTCCTGAAGAGTCCCCAGAGCTCTGCACCTGTGAGCAGCACTTGATCGAGACCACTGCTTTATCAAAGGCAGTTTGCTTGGAGAGCTTGGAAACTTCCTGCTGGTTTCAAAGGGAAAAGCCACAGAGGGAACCTTCCCTTCTGAAAACTGCCAGTCAGCTCCAAAGGGAAATCATGAACTGGACTGCTGGCCAAAAAACTGCCCAAGGACTAATATAGGACAGGCACAATAAAGAACAGAGGAGGAGCTGTACTCTGGGGAGCTGGAGCCACCAGGATCAAACAGAGATGCCGTGGGTGGTAAAAGGAAATTGAACCATGCTCCACCCAAACATAGATTGCTACTTCCATTTTATAGAATGAATGCTGGCAAAAACAATAAAGAAAAGAACAAATGAAGCTGTTCTGAGTCCTCAGAGCCAAATGTTTTGAGCCTCATGCATAGGGACATGGTGTTATAACAAGAGGGATTGTGATGGTTCCACTGGCATCATGTCCAAAGGATCTGCTGAGTCTGACCCAGGACGATATCAATGGAACTGTTCTATCAAAACATAACTCTAGAAAACAGCAAAATAAGCAAGTTAATTGAGCTTGTTAAATGAAAATGACAATATTTGCATTGTTTTATTTATTTATTTTTTTAAATGAAAACAGTATTTTGTTTGGTCTTAAACATCCCATACAGAGGTTGCAATCCAAACATTGCAGCCTTGTTCTACTACAGGAGAGCACCAACATGAAACTGTCAGGAGACTGGTTTTAAATTAAAGTAGACCTGACTAATCTATTTACGTTGGATGTATTGCAAAGAGTAATTAGTCTACAAAGCACATTAGATGTTTGTAATTCAGAGTTCACAAAACAGTAAAAGCTGTGTTATCCGGCACTTTATATTGGTTATTGGAAAAGGTTCAGAAAAGGGCAACAGAAATGATTAGAGGTATGAAATGGCTTCAGTAGGAGGAGAGATTACTAAAACTGGAACTTTTCAGCTTGGAAAAGAGACGATGAAGGGGGGATATGATAGAGGTCTATAAAATCATGACTGGTGTGGAGAAAGGAAATAAGGAAGTGTTACTTACTCTTTCTCATAACACAAGAACTAGGAGTCACCAAATGAAATTAGCAAAGAATCCTGTGGCACCTTATAGACTAACAGACGTTTTGGAGCATGAGCTTTCATGCTCTCACCCACGAAAGCTCATGCTCCAAAACGTCTGTTAGTCTAAGGTGCCACAGGATTCTTTGCTGCTTTTACAGATCCAGACTAACACGGCTACCTCTCTGATACTTGACACCAAATGAAATTAATAAGCAGCAGGTTTAAAACAAACAAGGAAGTATTTCTTCACACAATACACAGTCAGCCTGTGGAACTCTTTTCCAGAGGATGTTGTGAAGGCCAAGACTATAACAGAGTTCAAAAAAGAACTAGATAAATTCATGGAGGATAGTTTCATCAATGGCTATTAGCCAAACCAGCCTCTGTTTGTCAGAAGCTAGGAATGAGAGACAGGAAATGAATCCCTAGATGATTACCTGTTCATTTGCACCTGGCATTGTCCACTGTCAGAAGACAGGATACTGGGCTAGATGGATCTTTGGTCTGACCCAGTATGGCCGTTCTTATGTTTGCCAACCAGAAAGCTCTATAAAACGGCATTTCTGATATCTCTGATTTCTGATCCAGGCAGTGCTCACCTCAGGCAGCTCCCTGCAAGTGGTGACGTGTCCCTGCTGCTCCTAGGTGAAGGAAAGGCCACCGGGGCTCTGTATGTTGCCCCCGCCCCACCCCGAGCACTGGCTCTGCAGCTCCCATTGGCCTAGAACCGCAGCCAATGGGAGCTGTGGGGGCAGCACCTGCGGGCAGAGGCAGTGCGCAGAGTCGCCTGGCTGCGTCTCTGCCTAGGAGCAGCAGGAACATGTTGCCACTTGCAGGGAGCTGCCCGAGGTGAGCGTCTCCCAGACCTGGCATCCCAAAACCCCTCCCATGTCCCAACCCCTTGCCCCACATCCCCTCCCACACCCAAACTCCCTCCCAGAGCCCACACCCCCTCCAGCGCTCCAAGTCCCAGCCCTGAGGCCCCCACACACACACCCAAACTCCCTCCCTCCATTGATAAGTATAACTCTTTAGTTAACTGGAATTTTTGACTAACCAGCATCCCCATTTCCCCAATATGCTGGATAACAAAGCTTTTCCTGTATATGGTAATATATGTAAACACATTTGATTCATTGAAAATCATTGGCCTAATTCTCAGGTCTGCTGAGTACACACAACTCCATTTGGCCTCAGTGGGACCTGTGAATATGCCACACCTGAATATCGTTCCAGTGATTTTTAACCTGCCAGCAGCTCTTTAATTTTCTATTCAACTTCCATAGAAACCAGCATTTTAAAAAATCATTTCTGAGTTTCCTCTTAATCCTTCAATACTCTGCCTTGACCAGTCATAAATAGCCATTACATTATGTTATTGATCATCTACCCCATTCGGCTTTGTAGTCAAGGGTACTTGTGTTTCAGAATAAACTGAAGCAATGTGAATAATGTTTTCTATTGTTTGATAGGTGAGTCGTCCTCACCCCAGTGATCATCCTCTCCTGATCTTCTATATGGTTGGTGGAGTGACAGTCTCTGAGGTCAGAATGGTGAGGGACCTAATATCAGCACACAAACCCGGTATCCAGGTATGAAACCTTAAGTACTGTGATTTCTGTCTGAGCCAGGAAAATTAAGAGTAACAAAGAAAATGCTTTTTATAGTGCTGGACACTGCCCTGGTATTGAATACGTACCATATCATATAAATAAGGCTAATAATGGTGTCAGGTCTCTGTTGTGAAACATCTGCAGGCAAGCAGCTTTCAGATGCAAGTTATTTCAAGTTTGTTGTGTGGAGTAGATTCAGTGAGGCACAGATCGTTCCATAGGACCTCAGAATTTGCACATGCAGTTTTCTGTGAATGAGCATTTGCTTGGGAATCTGCATACATAAATTGAACTGCAAGCAGCGATGCCACTAAGAGGAACAGTAATGACTGTCCAAAATGTTCTGTTCTCCTCAGCCAGAAAGAAAATGGCTGGGATTAGGGGCCTCCGAGGTGGAAAGGGGAGGCTTACGTGTCAATGTCACAGGGTGATGCTGGCCCTTTAAAAGGGAAAAGGCCAGTGCATCTGTGACTGCTCAACTGCCTCCTAACTGGGCTTAAAAGAGGGCACCTGGCCCTATGAGAGAGAGACCTAGTGAGGCAGAGCTGTCTGAGAGAGGCAGAGAAGAGCAGATGAGAGCTGCCTGAGGAGGAAAGGAGAGTTCCTGGCAGTGGCGGCATCAGCAGCCACGAGCTGTTACAGAGAGCCATAAGGTAGAGCAAAAGGTAGTTGGTGAGGACTGGCCAAAGCTGGGGAACCCCTGATGAGTTAGAGGAGAGCTTGTGCAGAAGCCCCTAGGAAGAAGGGAAGGTTAGGGGAAAGTAAGCCCAAAAGAAGAGTGATCCTGGAGTGTGGATCCCAGGAGCAGAGGCAGGACTAGGGTGCCCAGACAGCAAGTATGAAAAATTGGGACAGTGGGGGGGGGGAGGGGTAATAGGCGCCTATATGAGAAAAAGACCCAAATATCAGGACTGTCCCTATAAAATTGGGACATCTGGTCACCCTAGGCAGGACTCACAGGCAGAGTCTGGCAGAATGGAACACTGTGGGAAGTCCTCTTACAGCGAGCCTGGGAGGCTGCAGGAAGCTGATCCCAGAACAAGGGGTTGGCCCTGGAGGGACATGCCCTGAGCAGAGGTAGGACTATCGGGCAGGGACGCCTGGCTGAATGGAACACTGAGCAGAATTCTGTCTTGAGAGACCTGGCTTTGGGCTACAGAAGAAAACCCGTGGTAGAGAAGCAGGTCTAGGAACTATTGGGTAGAAGGCCTGGAGAATGGGGAGCCCTGTAACAGGCTAAACGGACTGGGGCAGAGTGGTTAATGACTCTCTGGGCGGTGACCCAGGGATTGAAGAGCTGCTGTATTGTAACCTTGTTTTACTTTGAGGTTTTGAGAACAACTGTCTTTACCACGAAGGGTCTGTGGCACTTTATGTGAATAGAGGGGTTTGAGTTTGTTGCTAAGAGAGACAATGTGCCTTAATCTGGGTGCATTCTAATGGAAAACTGAGAAAGACGCACTTGTCATGCCATGACCTGCTGCAGGAGGGTGCCCCAAGCAGCTCCACCTTCTCACAGTCAGGTTTGAGTTACTGTGACTCCCTACACCAACAGGGTTGAATTCTTGCAGGGCTGACTTAGCCTTTCATCCTTCTGTACTGGATAAATTATTTATTTTCCGTTACTGAGTCAGAGTCAGGATGAGACCTTAAAAATCAAGATCCTAGCTGCTTTGTATGGACCTCAGATCCCTGGACATTTTCTGTAAGAGTTTGCTCCAGCCTCCTAGGTTAAAATGTGTCCCCCCACCACCACCTGCAGTTCAGTGTGCTATGCTCAAGTTGACAACCTGGCTGCCATCCAATCCCGCAAAGACACCCATCTCAAAGAGTTTACAGCTGAATAAACAAGACCGACAAAGTCTATAAACAACCACACAGGCAACCTGTCAAATAGTACTTGCATTCTCTCCAGGTTTGTCTCTCCAAACCAACCTCCTCCTCTGCCCCATCCCCTCTCTTCTGTCCACATGCCCCTGGCTCTAAGGTTCCATTCATTGACCCTGCCTACCCTCCAAAATAACTTTGGGCTCAGTCAGTTAAGGAGAAGGGACTATTATTGGCAAGCATCTGAAGGTCTGCTGCTGCTGGGCACACTGTCTGCCTCTGAGAGGGGTAGGTAGCTCCATGCGGTGGGGTTTCCTGGGAGAGGGGACAAAAAGTCCATCTGACTGGTCCTTGCCCCATTCATTCTCTGGCAGCAGCTCCTGGCTGCATTCACTGTCATTCCAGTGGAGTGAGGAGGGCAGGGATTACTTCTGGCAGGGTCTAAGATATTAATAATTGTTAATTTGAATATGGGAGCAGCTGGATTTCTCCTGGGTGGAGCAGGCACAGAAGGTGATCCTTATAGCTGCAAGAGAGATGCAAAGAAACACTTCATAACCAGCTGCCTGCGTCATTAAACATATCTTGTTCCAACGGCTGAATGTAAACTCTTGTTTAAATTCCTGCAAATACAGCTGTAGCTAATGAAAAGTCTGTAGCAAAATGGAGCCAACCAAGGCAGAGCAGCCTCTGATTGATAGCATGTTTTCCACACTTTAACCACATCTTTGAGTTGAGAACTCAATATTTTTATAAGATTAAATGCCCTTTCCAAGAGCACTTTTTCATCTGATAACATGTTTCTCTCCAATTAGCTTCTCACTTATCTCCTTAACATGGTGAGTCAAATTCTTTGCAATTCAGAACAGGGACTGAATTGTGATGCACTGATGGACAAGTTAATCCAGACTCTAAATGTTTTAATATAGCTTGAAAGATAAGCACAGGGTTAATGAGGGAGATGGTGTAAAACTATGCAAGAATTCTTTTGGCTAACTTTCTAAAAGGGATTGAGGTTTGACAGTGGTGTCATGGAATCTGGTGCTGCTTTGCTTTGGTTGACCCTGGTGGTAGGTTACCCTTTGAGGCAGATTCCTAAAGAATTTAGAGTTGACGCAGCTTTTACTGCCCCTTGCCTTTGTATAAAATTGTTACATTAGGGGCTAAAGGGCTTTAGGGGAGAGTCCTGAGGGGGGATAAAAGGAAGAAAAGTAATGGTTGTTCGAGTCTCACATATAAAAATGTCTGAGTTAGTTGGATTTACCTGAATTTCTAGAGTTCGGCTGTGAATATGTGCCACCTGTTTGGGATTATTCTCTTTTCAAAGAGCCAGGCATTCATCTACCACAAGCTAGTGTTTAACAGAGCTTTTTTTTTGATGTTCAGGTGATCAGTTTCAGACATCAGGGCAAGGTGAAACATTGGCCTCCCTGTTCCGTTGCACTTAAACAAAACACTGACATTTGCACCAATTATTGGCACTTCTTTTAAATTAGAGTTGCGCTGTGGATGTGAAAGTAAAGAGATTTATAAAACAACATCAGACAACCCTGTCAACAGATCGGTTTCCCCACCAATTGCTCCAGCAGTTGTTTGGAGTTTAGGCAAATGAGAATTAAGTTTGGAGATTGGAAACATATGTTTTTATCCACATAAGCAAATATATATATTAGTGTAGATAGGGAACATTTGGTTCATCTCTTCTCATTGTGAGACACAAAAGAGAACAGTGTGTTTCAGGCATCATTTGTTTTCAGATGAAGCTGAATTACTCTGCCTACTGCTTCCTCGCAGATACCACCTCATAGGTGTAATGAATTGGTACCCCAGAGGCATCTAACTTACAAAGAGGCAGAAACAACTGAACTAACAAGAGAGGAGAATGACTTTAAAATAAATAAATAAATAAATAAACTAAAGAGGTGGAAAGAGGAAAAAGTGGATGTTTTAATCCCTTCCCTGTGTCACATCACTACCCACAAGTGTTTGAACGCGTACCAATATTGGTTCATGTTCACATGCACACAGACTTCAGAGATCTGCTCTACAGCAGAGTATGGTGATGTGACAATCCATGTGTCCTGCACCTTGTTTACTATATTCCCACTGTATGACGATCCAACAATGACACAGATGAGAACAGAACTATAAAGACATGCCCAGTTTATACAGATTCAGTTCCAATGATTTACTTCTGCTGGCCCAGATTGTTTCTGTGAGGTCTCAAACATGCCTTACATTAAATGCTATAAAACTGCATGGTTATTTATGAAGTGCAATTATCACCCCTGGCAACCATGATTATGTTTGTGTTCTTTAGCTGATCTGAAATATTGAGTGAAATTCTGGCCCCACTGAAGTCAAAGGAAGTTTTGCCCAGGGGGTTACACCCAGTGTTGTACTGCATTGTCATTAGTATTGCTGCTTGCATCATATTGCCTGAGCCCTGTAGTCTGAAACTTCACAGCATGTGCATTCAGCCTCCTGTGCCTCCTTGCGAGCCAGATATCTGGTGATATCCAAGGTTACCAGCTACCATCTCATGGGATATTTGCATTGTGGGATGCTTAATTTCCCAATTTAGTTTCTGTTTCACAATTCCTTCATTTTTCACACAAACCTTCTCCTCACCTTCTTTTTGTCTACCCTGGTGCTACTCATTACGGTGTAGTGGATCATGGAGTGACCCTCTGGCCACTTCATGATGGCTGTCATGGCAAAATGTAGCCCTCAATTGAAGTGTCACAGACAAGGGCACAAATGTTAAATGGGTGAGGATTTACAAAGGAAATTTATCCTCCTAAAGAGACTTGCTTGGACATTTGTTTTATGGGCAATTGTACAAAAGATTGGATCATCTGCTTTCCATGGAAACAGAGGGCCATATGCTCTCCTTCATCCACATCTGAAACCACTATTGATATCCATGTGCATGGATGGGAGACGGCAAGATTGTGTCTTAACGTCAGAATAAGTTACAATCATCACTCTCATTTGTTTGTGTGGACTCATTTTATCAATTGCACATCTACCCTGCTAGTTTAGTGATAATACTAGGAAGATGAAATTGCTTTTATCTGTGAGTGGTGGTGGTTTGGCCTGTAGATTCGTAGACAAAAAACATTAGTAATATGTCATCTCATATTTCTTAGAATTAAGCTGAGTACATAGGAAGAGGAGTGCCCAGACTGTACTGTACTCTGTTTCCTCCACAACATAAATAGGAAAGTGCAGCCTTTGACACCACCAAATTACAGAGGTGGTCTTAAGCAATGGGAAATAGAAGAGATAATCAGTGTCATTTTGCTGTAGTTTGTGTGGGAAAGCACACGAGGTTGTTAGCACAAAAGAAAGTATAGTAATTTAACTCCAGATTCTTTTCATTATTTAAAGAGAGGATGAAAGAAAAGAAAAGAATGTGGAACAGGGGAGGCTTAAGCGTAGTACTACTGAGATTTGGGGTATTTGGTATTTAATATCTTTTTTTTAAAATCACCTGCAGTGTTTGACTATCCAGATAACAATATATTCATGCGTGTTGATCTTTACCTCAGATGAAGAGTGTTCACAATTTGATCAATTACTAAAAGAAAATAGGTACATGCACACTCAATGTTGTTGGCATTTAAATTACAGTTGCCATAATTTATGCCTTCTCATTTTTTTGGATTTTTCTAAATTAGATGTCCTTAATCTTACATTGAAAAAGCAAGTTCATTTTTAAGTCTGGTACAACCCTCCTCCAGTTTGTCCTATATTTAATATGTGGGCCTGATCTTACAAACACTGCTGTGAGTAGTGCTTGTTACACTCAGTAGTCCCATTGGCTCTAATGGTAGTAAAGCCCAACACTCCATTATATCTGCAGGATTGAGAATTTAGTAGCTAATAAAATCTAGTTAGGGATCTAGGGGAGAAAAAACATATATAAATATATATTGTGTACAAAAATCCATCTATGATGGTCTGCTGCTTAAAGGATAAAAACAACAATTCCGCTCTGTGAAAAATATTAGTTTTTGAAGTGTTCCAGTGCTGGATGTTGGCATTGATCTGTGTAAAGAATTAAATATTCATTGAGCCAGAGAGAGAGGCTAACTCTAAAGCTTGGTGGTTCGGGTGTTTGTCTGAGATTTGGGAGGACTCAGGTTGAAGTCCCTGCTCTGAATCAGGCAGAAAACAGGCTTCAATCTGGGTTGCCCACACTCTTTCTCTGACTAGAAATTCCCTCCGTGACGTGAGAAACCTTCCCGATCAATATTGTGTCAGAACCAAGACATTTCTGCAGAACACTTTTGGTTTTGACAAAACAGTATTTTTCAATGGAAAAAAAATATTATCAAAACTGTTTTGACCAGCTCTAGTAATGGGTGATGCTGCCTTTCACTAGGGACATATTTTCTCCTTATGAAAAGCGTAACAAAGATAATCCAAACTGTGTCCGTGCTTCAACCGTGATCCTGCTGGCTGGAACACCAGGCTCCTAGTCTCAAGTGGCAAGTTTCTGATAATTGACTGTATTTCATTGACTAGCCACAGCAGGCAGACAATGCTTTCTGTAATTTTCACCTCAGCGTAAACAAAGAAGAAACAGCTGCAATTTTGAGTCACTTGTTGACAAAATTTAGTGCTGTGGCAAGGGAAACTGCTGGTTGATCAACTCATTTTTCACAAGTAAACGCAATGGGAGTCATAACAAATCACTGTGCTACTCTGGTAGTGGAATTGTGTGGGGTGAATGAGTCACGCTACAAATGCATTAGGAATTAGATAGTAATCACTGTTCTCCCACTGGTGGGTTCCGCTATAATTATTAGCTGAGCAGGTGGTAGCATTGGACAAGCTGCATTGCCACCTCACAGTGAGCGTAAGACATCAATGATCCCTCTGCTATACTGTAAATGAACAGTACACGTTTAGAGATCTTGTTCTGATTGCAGACAAGATTAGTCTCCTGAATTGCATTTTTTTATTTCTGTCTTCAGGTAATTGTGCTCTCCTCAACGCTTCTGACACCACTTAACATTCCTGAGTTGTTGTTTGCAACAGACCATCTACAACCAGACATAGGCGTCTGAAGAGTGCAGATCTGTGGAGAAGATAAGTGATTTGCCTTCACTGGAAATACCACCCTCTTGCCTGTCATTCTTTCCAATATTCTTCCAAAAATGAATTTGTGTAAAAGCTAATTGTGGTTGTAACTGAAAACTGAGTTAAGTGATTTGATAGCTGGCTGCAAGGGGACTTGAATGGATTTTGGGAGCACTTAAAAATCATTCATTTGTTCAGTGACGTCAGGCTTACACTCAGCTCCTCCCTGCTGAATGATATTGCTAACATGGGCCCTGCCCACCGCATTGCCCAGAGAACGATGGCTGCCTGTAGTAATTCCCCAGAAAGGGGGTAAATCTGGAACAGCTGCAAAGGGCTAGATTCTGCTGCCTTACCTTCATGGAGTAGTTCTTTCCACTGTAAGTAGTCCCAAAATGGGATTCCTTGTAGTGTAAAGTGGGAGTAAAGGTAGCAGAACCTAGCCGTGGCCTGTTTTGTTCCCCTGCAAAACACATGTGCCTTAGTTAGTGTTTAAGTCCTTCTGCGCAGTCTGTGAGCCAAGCCCCAGGGAGAGGCTATGAAGCACAGCACTGAACTGAGTTGTCAGTAGTAGAATAGCTACAAGTCCATCGATGGCTTTACTGCTGATAGGGTAGAAGTGGAGGGAAGCATGGTTGGAGAATCCCACCATAATCAAACTGGTGAGCCATGTACTGGCTTTCTCACAGGTCCCTGGTTTCCTCTCTTGTTTGCCTTAGTCATAATCTCATGAGAAAAGTCACTTTCTTTGACATTCTCCTCTGCATGATTTTGCACAGGAAAACATGTGGGCCGAGATGATTAGATGTTTCACTTCATTAATCCTAGAGGAATGCTTCTCTCAGGCACATCAAATAAATAACATATTCCCATTTGCAAAAACATTAGGATTTCAAAAGTAGAACGCTCATTTAAAGTTGTATTTCTGAATAACAAGGGTAGGAAGAGCTTTTGATTTTAATTTATGATTAGGCAACAGCCTTTAACAAGGCAAGCTGAATGAGTTATGTAACTTTTCCTTTTTTAATTTTGCTTTAATTTTTGGAGGAAAAAAACGTAAGTGGTTGAGGATTCCAACTGTTTACTGCACAGATGTTAATAAAAATGCAGCATAAAATAATGGTGCCACAAAGATGTAGCGTATTGTCTCAGTTTGTTCATCCCAGGGATGCGAAGACTACATTCTATGCTGGGAAATCATTTACAGTTACATTTTAGGGGCACATTTTTAGGCCGTTATTCTATATACAGTGAAGTTCCCCTATTTTAGCATTCTTTATTATGCCCAGAGACTAGGTTAAATAGAAACTAGTTCTGTAAGCTTTGCTCACTAGCTAGTTTAAGTTCTGTTAAATGTAACCTTTTTTCTGAAAACTCTTCATTTTGTTTTAATGGTGCACTTCGGTTGCCAGAAGGGAACAAAAGCTTGATTATAAAGGTTAGACTGAAACATGGACAAAGTTGCCTTTATGAAAACAGATTTAGATGATGAATATAGAACGTTACGTTCCACTGTACTTGATGGGAAAGTAACATACCAAACCACATGTAATGCTAAAAGCTTATGAAGTCTTCTTGACTGAGCAAGTTAGAGAAATGACAGCAAACAGCCTGTCTCTGTGGTTACATTTCTTCTTCTTCATCTGCAGTGTTTACATCAGGGGTCGGCAACCTTTCAGAAGTGCTGTGCCAAGTCTTCATTTATTCACTCTGATTTAAGGTTTCACGTGCCAGTAATACATTTTAACGTTTTTAGAAGGTCTCTTTCTATAAGTCTATAATATATAACTAAACTATTGTTGTATGTAAAGTAAATAAGATCTTTAAAATGTTTAAGAAGCTTCATTTAAAATTAAAATGCAGAGCCTCCCTGGACCGGTGTCCAGGACCCGGGCACTGTGAGTGCCACTGAAAATCAGCTTGCTCGCTGCCTTTGGCATGCATGCCATACATTGCCTACCCCTAGTTCACATTATCAGAATGTAGATGTTTTGGAAATTACTTAACAGTGAAGAAAAGATTACAGAATCTGCTCATCTTCCTGGCTTTTTCATACACACCAACCCCTCATTTATTAGATACAGTCTGTTGCTCTTCCCCTACCCCACCCTACCCCATACATACACAGGCAGCATAACCAGAAAGGGGCACCTGGTCATGTGTTAATTCTGTTGTGTGGCTGTCAATTCCTCCACATCGTATGGCCCTTCCCCCTGTCTTTCAGCCGCTGCAAGGGATTCTAGGCAGGAGCTCCTGGCACAGGGAAGTGGTCACCAGTCCTAAGAAGCTGTTGCAGCCGTGACAGTTTCTGTCCTCTTCCTCTCCCCACCCCCTTACCTGAACACTCTCAGAGCCCTGACTTGGTAATCTGAGGACATGCTGCATGAGTTATTGGGCAGGGCAAACCAGGGTGGGTTGGGGACTAAATAGACTTTGGTGTTGAGGTTCCCACAGCTCTTGTGATTCCACAGATCCCTGTATAGGGAGATGCCTAATCTTCTATGCCCACCTTGGAGGAACCTTCATAGCCAGTTTGCCATGGTGGAATGCAACAGCAGGCTAGAGCACTGTACTTCAGCAACAGTGAGAGCAGTCAGGGGCTGAAAGGAGACAAAGATGATTGGCTACTGTTCAAGGACAACAAGGCAGACCTTGGGCCTTTCGGGATTTGTTTTGGAAAGGAGGGTGAGGGCTGTGTCTCCTAGTTTGGGGGAGGAGGTGGGGCAGGGTGAGTGTGGTTTTTGGTTGTATCAGCAGCAGTTTTGAGGGAGGGTGAGAGAGAGAGCTAAGGCGGGGAACTGGCCCCTACGTGGGGGTCAGCATGGGCATTGCATGCTGTGAACTGGCAGGAGGATGCTTGCTGTCCCGAAGTGAGGTAATGGCTAGCACCCAAATTTTCTGTAGAGGCCAAGCAGATATCCAGGTGTCTATTGCTTATCCCTTGGTGGACTCCTTCTCGTCTTCCTCCAGCCACACATACCCAACAAGATTCAAGGGCCCTTGAGTTCCCTCTGGTCATCTACAAGCAGGAATAGCTCAGCAGATGCCACTACTTCATCATCTACACAGTACAGGACACGGCCATTCTCCACTGCAGTAGAGGATTGAATTTTGCATTTGGAGGTGTAGGATGCTGGCCAAATAAGTGGGGACGTCAAAGGATATTATACCAGATTTTGGAAGGCTTCCCTATCTTAGTAGTTGTAGTGAAATTGGTGGAGTAGAGAGGGTCTTTGAAAATAAGAAAGCAGTGGTCTGGTTACACAACTGGTTCATAATGCATCATGTTCTCCTGCAGCCCTCATCCTTTTCCAACCCCCCACACCCCTACCCCCGACTTTGCCATACCAGCACCAGCTCCAGGGGAAAGGTGGAATGCTTGCAACCCTCTGTCACCTGCCCTGGCACTTTGGCCAGTCTGATGTGGACATTAGTCACTTGGGTGACAATGAGTTAGTTGACACACCCGCATTAAAGCTCAAATGAGACTAGATTAAGTTACAGTCTGTGATCCTTCTGGTCAGGCTGGTATAATTGCACATTACTGCAGCAGGTGTGGTGGTGAAGCAACTGCCCTATTGCATGTGATGAGTGGAAGATATTCTAGCTAAGCTTGACGTTAGGTGGGGATGCCCTAGATCAGGAGCAGAGTTGAGAGCCTGACTCCTAGGAGTTGGTTTTTGATTACAGCACTTTGGCTGCAGCCAATCTGCCAACCAGAAGGAAACACTTTGTCCAGGTGACCACCACGCAATGACTAGTAGCATCTTGGGGCAGGCTAGTCTTGCAGGTGACATTTTTGTAAGCAATTGGAAATTAACTTGGGGGAAATGGTCACTGTCTCCTACGTGGGTGATAGAGATGAGAATTTTAATATTTCAGGACAGTGAAACCCAGTGCTAGAAGCTCTTAAGGGTTGGCCTAGGAAAACTAGTCCTTTTTAAGAAGGCAGAATGGTTGTTGGCTTATCGTCTAAGCCAGCTGGCTGGGTCTGCGGGGTGGTCTGTGGTTAGATCAGCCACCTCTTTTCTCAAGAATGAGTCTGTGTTTCCCCATGATTATTATTATTGTGCGATAAAGTTGGGGCCTAGGTGCCATTTGTTCCAAGCGGTATGTCTCAGCTGTCTAGTTCTCTCTGTGAATGGAATGAAGTCAGAAGTTTGTGCCAATTTACTCTACCCCCTAATACACTGATCAAGCTCACTTTCATTCTTCAAGGCATCGTATTTATCGCTAAGCAAAATTGTAGTGTAGGTTGTGCTAATACTGCCAGTTTCTAACAGAAGAATTTAAAGTGGTAGAGGCTGGTGTTTAGCTCATGAATAAGTTCATATCTAAGTACCATCAAGCCTCACCCCCACAGCCCCATTATTTGAATTTTTATGCCAGAGGAGGGGAGGGATGGATCCTGAACCCTAGCTTGAAAGGCCTTGTTTTCTGCATAATTGCATCAAAGGACAATATATGGTACAGAAGAGGTTCTGAGTACTTTCCACAATACCTAAGGTGCTTGTGCCTGTAAGACCTGAATACATAAAAATATGCAAAGGAGGAGGATTTAATTCACATTTCTGCCTATTGATTTTGTAAAGAGTGGTTAGGATGTACCGTACAGGAAATTCTGAGTAAAACAGATACTTGTAAAGCAATCCTTTGTCCCCAAGGTTCACAGGCTGTTTCCAGTTCTGTTTAAAACAAAAAACACTACATGAGAAAATGTGTAGTTCAAAAAAATTTAATGCTGAAACAGACTGCAGGAGTGAAAAATCTGCTCCACCTAAGGAGTTATCATACACAGAATAAATTACAGTTTAAGCAAAAGCACAAGTGGCTTTTTAAAGTGCATTTGTATAAGGCCTTTAGCCTATATTCTCAAACTCCATTGGCTCAATGTAAAAATGCTTAAGTCTGCTAGGTGTGGTTAAAGATGAATATCCCACTGAACTCTGAGAGAAAGGGCTCAGCTAAGAAAAATCCAACCAGCTTTCAGGGGCGGCTCTAGACATTTCGCTGCCCCAAGCACAGCATCATGCCGCGGTGGGGCACTCTGCCACTCGCTGGTCCCACGGCTTCGGTGGAGCCTCCTGCCGGCGACCAACAGAGTGCCCCCCGCGGCATGCCGCCCCAAGCACACATTTTGCGTGCTGGGGCCTGGAGCCGTCCCTGCCAGCTTCACTGCCTAGAGCCAACAGTGTATATCATACAATACTGAATTGACAGAGTTCCTTCCATGCTTACTACACACAATGGGGCTGGGTGGAAATGGAAAAGGTTTTGCACTGAGCAGTTACCAAGGATCATCATTCCAACTCAAGACTTGCATCTGAAAAGCAGCAGTAGTGTAACATTTTAAAATTAATCTCGACAATATTTTTCAGATGGTAAAAAAACAAACAAGTTATTTGTAATGATAAAATACACTTAGACCCTGTGCACAATATTTCTGTGTACAAAAATTCTGGTCAAACCCTCACTAATGTAGCAAGTCAAAATAGTGTAGCATTGTTTTTACAATCATGAAAACCCAGTCACAGCCACTCATTTTATACTGACTTTTAAAAACAAGCTTATTTGTGCTTCAGAATACATGGGTAAAATCAAGCTCTACTGAGCAATAAAAATACATACATGCTGTCCTTCATCCAATACCGAAAACAAGCATACAGCTGTAAGACTCAAATGGTTATTTCCAATTAGTAAGCTGCAGTTCAGGGTATTTTCTTTTTGGTCACCAAACTTAGTTAAGTGATGTGGTTGTACATCAAGCCAACTGTGTCCCATCCTAGGAAAGCAAGACTAAAGTTTTGTGGGTTGTTTTCTTTTCAATTACTAAAAGTTTGGTTTTAAAATGAAGATAGATGTTCTACCATTCACTTGCTAGAATCACTTAAGGAGTTTATTCAAGCCTCATGCTTGTTTCTCCTTTAAGCAATGGTTTATTTCTGCAGCAGTTCAAAAGAACCTCTGATCCATCCTTCTTTCACACGGCCTTGGACACCATAGTGCCAGTGTTTAACATTCCAAAGTTGGAACTTTATGACAACAGGTTGAGAAGATAAAACCCCCCACTTAGCTTTGCTCTCAGACAGAAGTGACAGTCCTAACTTTAGCAGACAAAGCTTGCTTAAACCTTCTCTTCAGGTCCTGCATGTTTGGCGACTTTGGCCTTGGGATAAGAGAGGTTCTTCTCTTCTCAGGGGTGCTAGTTATTTGTTGTTTACTAACTTCTTTACACAGGACATGGAAGGCATTGAAGACATCATTATAGTTCTCACTGACAGACACTTCATAAAAAGTACAACCTAGCATGTTGGCCAATTGAAGTCCATTCTGTGGCTCCACCTCTTTAATATGTAGGAGATCAGCTTTGTTTGCTACAACAACAACAGGGACTCTGTTTCCTGGGTGTAACTGTCGAACTTGCTGATGAAGTTGACTAAGTAGTTCATAGCTCTTATAATCTGTGATGGAAAAAACAATCACAACAGCATCTGCCCATCGAATGCATCGGTTCAACTGTTCATTACAGTCCAGACTGTGTTCATGGATCTGAGAAAGAAGAATTGGTTTTAAATTAGATGGTTATGACAGAAAAAAATTGAAGTAACCTGACTTTCATTTAAAGCCTGTAATTCTAAATCCATTTTATATTTTGATAGACTTGTATTTTGTATTGTAAATTAAACTATAATTTGTGCGTGTGTGCGCACACCTTTATAAAGTATGTCGATCCAACTGCAGAAATCTGGAATAAATAACCCTGGAGTGTGGCAAACTCCAGTGGAAAATTGACCTGAATAGTTCTGCAAGCAGAGAAAAGCTTTGTAGTTCCACAGAATGGGAAATTAACTGGCTAGACAGTAAGTCTAGGGAAGCAAAGATATGAGCTGGAAGCATTTAAACCTGGAGAGTTGCCCAGTGCAAAAAGGCAAAATCCAGCATTACTCTTGTCTACACACTCAAACTTTCCATAATACAAGATTAAGTCATAACAACTCTTAATGAATGCAACCACAGTACTATGGTTTTTAGTTTCTATTGTGCGCTTCTGTGAAACTTTAGAGTTTATCAGGCTGTAGTAATGACATTTTTTCCTTCCAAGTTTTTCCCAATGCGTTTCTTGTTGGCACAAAAATAAAATGTTCCTAACACATTAGAATGTAAATCCATATTGGATAAATCAGCCTTCCCATACAAGACTGCTTGTCTCTCCAAGAGTACAAAAGATTAACTGAAATAGTGGGTTGTTTACTTTTACTGTCAATGCACTATATACATACAGGACATCAAGCTTTCACTGTTTATTAACAAGGTTACCAATTCTGCCTTTCAAAACACTTGATACTAAAATGGATAGTGAACCATTTTCCAGAACGATTGATAAGTGGTTGAACAGCTCATCTGGCAAAAGATATAAAGATTAAAGCTTATTTTACTATTTTAAGAGATGTATGGATGTGTGGCTCACCTGAATTCCTGGTGTATCTTGCACTTGAATAGCAAGCATCTCTCCATCTATCTGGATCTGTCTGCTATAAAGATTACCTAACAACAACAACATTCTGTTACAAATACACTCACAGCTATATGAACAGACCCAAAAATTGCCTGGAGGGGGGACATGAACGGCAGCACTTAAAAACGTTTCTATTGTCCTGTGCTCTTATCACTAACCACTCAACTGTAAGCAACTGCAGTAAGAGACTGGTAACTTTTAACACAATGACAGAGGGAAGGTTGTAGTGGTTTGTGGTTGTTATCAGAACCCATGGGAGTTAGTTTTGCATTAACTTGCTTGCAAATTTTCAGTTTTTTAATTTTATAAAAAACTTGGAGCTGATTACACCTTTCAAGAGAATGGGACAATTTTAATTATCAGCAAAGACAACCCCACTGTTGTTATAGGACATGAGTTGGTTTGACAATTCGGGGTTCTGCACTTGAGCAAATATTTTCTCTTTAAAGTGTTTTTTGATTGGATGCCTTTTGAGTCTATATGGTCTTGAGACGTTTAAAGGCATGTGTTTCTACAACAGCAACATCTTGATTGGTTTGTGATGTCATTAGAAACACTCCTTTCTTGGATATATTTATTGCCTTATTTCTATAGTATAGCTAATTTCTAATCTTATTACTTGGATCTACACTTCTTTTTTTTTTTAAATGTTTCCGTCCATCACTCATACCGCTTAGCTAGTTTGGCTAAGCTTGTTTGCTTGTCTGTCTTCCCTGGATCATTAACTATTTTTAAATTAAAAAAAAAGAGAACAGGTCCAGTAGTGTTGGAACAGTTTTTAAAAGTGGGGGTGCTGAGAACCATTGACCAAAACTGTAAACCCTGTATATGACAGAAACCACTTCAAGCCAGGGTGGGGGTGGGGGTGGGGGCAGCAACCCCAGTTCCAGCACCCCCTGAAAGGGGCATGGAATGAAGCTAGGTTCCCCCGCCAACATCACTCAGCTGGGACCACAACTTTGAACAACAAGCTAAAGTGGGGTGCCTTAGGGGTTTAACAAGTCAAATTTCAGATCAAATACTCTGTGTAAGGCCTCGATCCCCATCACAACAGCAGGAACAGATGCTCCTTGTCTGCTTTTAGCCAGTATTCAGCACACTACAGTGCAAGAATCCTGTTTGCTTCCCTGATAAACTGGTGCATGGCCCCGGAACGTTAGTCAGCCAGGCAGCAGCCCGTGATTATTGGGAGCAGGGGTATTAGATTTTCACTGCTTAAGGCACAAATGACATCGTCTAAGTGGCATCTACCTCCCGACGTGCTCGGGGGAGAGAGCAAGGGGGTATTTAGCCTTTATCAATGTAGCACCGCGCAGCATGAGGCTCAAGCCGCCCAGCCACTCCCCGCCCCCTTACCTGCGTTCCTCTCGTAGTCTCCGATGAAGCGTTTTGTGAGGAATCGCACCACCAGGGCTGCAATGAACACAAGCAAAAGCCAGTTACGACCGCTCCTGCTGGAACGCGTGCGCAGCAAGCCCCTTCCCGCAGCCCAGGGGCTCGAGGAGGGTCAGTGTCGAGGCACCGGGGGCGAGCAGCACCCCGCTTTGCGGGAGGGAGTGGGAGGCCAGGGGCTCTGGCGGCAGGGAGCCCGCGCCTGGCCTCTCGCCCCCAGGCGATCGAGGCGCGCAGCACTCACCGGTTTTGCCCACGCCGCTGGCTCCCACCACTGCGATCTTGACGAGGCGGGGGCGGGCGGAGGAACCCCCGCTGCAGCCGTCTCCGCTGGCGCTGCCGGCCTGGGGGTACTCGGCGATGGTGCACATGTTCTGGACAAGGCGCATCGCAGCTGCCCCGGGAGCAGAGCAGTCGGGGAGCGGGCGCTGCAGCGGCTCGGAGGGAGGATGCCGAGGTGGGGGGGCGCTGGGAGCTGCCCGGCGAGTCTCTGTCTGTCCCGCTGCTCTCTGAGCTGCCGGCGTTGTCCCGGCTCTTTTCTCTCCCCTCCTACAAACCCCGCCCCTCCTCCTCCGGCGGCCACTCACCGCTCCCGGGAGCCGCCCGCCCCGCGCCTGCAGCGCCGCTGCTCCGCCGCCAGTGGCCCCCCTGGGACCGCCGCCCTCCCCTCAGCGCTGCTGGCTCCGGCCGGGCGGTAGCGAAGGGGTCAGAGAAGCGTCGGAGACTCGGGGATGCTGCTGAATGAGCCATGGGCCGGGGGGAGCGAGGCACCAGCTAAGGCCTGGCCTGGGCTGGTCCCAGGGTGGGGCTACTGCTTTAGGGGGGAGAGTCCGCCTGAGTCACAAGGGAGGGTAAAGCCCTAACCACAGGGAACCAGCTCCAGCCAGAGTCACCCCTGAAATATTAAACCCCCGCTTAGGTGGCTGAATAGTTCCAAGGGTGGATCCCAAACAGCTTCCAGGTCCCTCTGGTAACAGCCCTAGGAATGGCCACACAGCATCAGCCCCATGGCCCAGCCAGTCCTGTACCCTGCGCCAGCAGTGGGCGATCCCAGATGGTGCAGCAGAAAGGGCAAGACCCTGCCACCGGGCAGCTCAGGGGTGATCTTCCCCCACCATTAGGCCTCACCCCGCTGCTGTGTAATAGTTAAAGACTGGCTCAGTGCCTGAAGCACAAGGGTTAATATCCTTTTATTATGAATGTAACTCAGCCTAGGCCTGTTATCCATATCAATGTAGAAACCATCACCATAGCTTGAACATAAATAAGGGTGTTAACGGTCCTACAGTCGGTTACTGTGCTAGGTGCAGAGGAGTATCATTTATTATTTGTGTTATGGTAGCACATAGCTGGCCACCCCCCACCATCCCCCTCCACCCACAGCCCCCTCAGTTAGGCACTGGGCAATCATCAGCTAGATGGTCTTGGCAAATGATTAAAATACTAAGGCAAACCCATTTCTAAAGGGCCTCTTCCTCTGATACGTTACGTCGTATTGACACAGCATAGGATCCAAATCATAACTTTTTGCTGGGATTTGCCTTTTGAGAAATTATTGTCAGACGCTATGTTCTGGTTGAGCATAATTCTTGTCCAATACAGGCAGTGCTACAAGTAAGCACTGTGAATGCACAATATTACTTTTGAATTTAGTGCTTATGCCTCCTTATTAGACTTGACTCTAGAGACCATTCACCCATTGAACAAGTAGAGTCAGTGGCAGATTAACACATGGGGCCACAGGGCCTGTGCCCAGGCACCCCACCCCCCACCGGAGCACTGGAACATGGATAGAAGTGCCACCAGTGCCAGAACTGTGGCCAGGGGTGGCTCCATAGTTTTTGCTGTCCTAAGCACAGCCGTCAAGAAGCCTTTGGCGGAGGTTCACCCTGATCACATGGATTCGACAGAGGTTCTGCGGGAGGTCCGCCGGTCCCGCACGGTGCCTGGAGCCGCACCTGACTGTGGCCCAGCCCCCCGTTTCCTCCCCTTTAGGGTGACCAGATGTCCCAGTTTTATAGGGACAGTCCTGCTATTCAGGGCTTTTTCTTATGTAGGCACCAATTACCCCCCTCCCGATTTTTCACACTTGCTATCTGGTCACCCTATCCCCTTCCCCCTGGAGCCTTGTCCCCTGGTGGCCAGGCCAGAAGCCGGAGCCAGCCCTTTGTCAGACTCACCCAGGGAGCCTGGTTGCTGTGGTGAGCCCTGGACCCTCCACCTCCCCTAGCTGGGAGGCCAGAGGACCTGAGAGCAGCCGCTGGCCCATGTCCCCACTCCCTGGGACTCACCAATTAGGGCAGCTGGAGGGTCCAGGGCTCCCCACAGCAGCCTGGGCAGCTCCAGGAACAGCTTTGGGGTAGGCCACTCAGATGACTGCCAGGGTCAGGCGGGCTGTGTGTGGGGGCACAGCGGTCGGCACATGCTGCTGGCTGGCCGGGGAGTGCTGCAAACTTGTAGCGGCAACACGAGTGGGGGGGAGCAGATTTCTCCCTGCTTCTGCCTGGCGGAGAAATTGTGGGGGAGCAGTGATCCACAGATACTGTTGGCCCTGCCACCCCCAATTCCTCTGCACCTCCCCTAGGGGCTGTAAGAGGGAGAGCAAGGAGCAACACCAACCACTCTCTGCATCCAGGTCACTTTCCCCACCTGAGCTGTGTAAGGAGATGGTAGGAGAGCAGCAGCTCCTGATGCTTGCTTCACAGAACAGCCCAGGTGGGGAAAGTGACATGGCTGCAGGAAGCCCAGATGTCGCTCCTCACTTCCCCCTAGCCACCTAGAGGGGAGCAGCATTGGGGGGTGGGGGCAAGCAGCAGCACCAGTCATTCCATGCAGCCAACTCAGTTTCCCCACATGGGCGCAGAAGAGGAGTCCAGGGGTTAGGCGTGAAGGGGGTCACAGTGCAGGGGTTAGGGCTGAAGGGCTTAGGGGCAAAGGGGTCACTGCAGCACAAAGTAAGGGTGACAATATGCCGTATACCAGGGATTGGTAACCTTTGGCATGGGGCTCACCAGGGTAAGCCCTCTGATGGGCCAGGCCAGTTTATTTACCTGCTGCATCCACAGGTTCAGCTGATCGTGGCTCCCACTGGCTGCAGTTCGCCGCTCCAGGCCAATGTGAGCTGCGAAAAGCCATGGCCAGCACATCCCTTGGCCTGCGCCGCTTCCCACAGCCCCCATGGGCCTGGAGCAGTGAACCACGGCCAGTGGGAGCCACGATGGGCTGAACCTGCAGACATGGCAGGTAAACAAACCGGCCCAACCCGCCAGGGGGCTTACCCTGGCAAGCCATGTGCCAAAGGTTGCCAATCCCTGTCATATACCATGCCACCCATAGGCGCCATTTTCCCTGGCGCCACTCCAACTCCACCCCTTCCCCAAAGTACTCACCCCAACTCTGCCCCCCCTCCCTGCCCCATTGGACCCCTTCTCCATATCCCCACCCCAGCCCTGCCTCTTCCCCAAGCATGCCGCGTTCCCCCTCCTCCACCCTCCCAGCGCTTGCCATGTGAAACAACTGTTCCACAGTGCAAGCGCTGGGAGGGAGGGAGGGAGAAGCAGGATGCGGCAGTGCACCCAGGGGAGGAGGTGGCATCAGACTAGAGGTGGAGGTGAGCTGGGGCGGGGGGGGGGGGGGGGGGGGGGGGGGGGGGGGGCAGGGCAGGAAGCTACCGGCAGGTGCTAAGCAGCGCCTATGCCGCCACCCCTACTTCTCCACTGCATCTGGGGCAGCACTGCCTTTAGACTATTAGGCACCCAGTGAGCAGCTGCCACTGTCCAGCCACTGTTTAATTTGTACCAGAGCTTGCTGGGGCTGAGCCCTGGCACCTCTTTCAATACAAATTAAGCACTGGGGGGAGGCCCTGGGGAGGAACCCACAGGTGCCAGGTGTGATGGGGATGTGGAGCCTGCAGGAGCCAGAAGCAATGGGGGGGCCTCCATGGGAGCCGGGGCAATGGGAGGACACCATGCCCACAAAATATGTTTGCCCAAGGTGCCATGTTCCCCAAGGCTGGCCCTGGGCAGCTCTTACTGTGGCCCGGCTTCTGGCCTGGCCAGGGTCTCATGGGAGGGGCAGGGCCCCATAGTGAGAGGAATGTGGGGGGCCCCAAAAGTTCTTTGTGCCCAGGATCCCAGTCAATCTGAATCCGCCTCTGAGTAGAGTATGACAAGCAGCAGGAGCACAGCACAAGCTTCCTCACCAGAACTGAAGGAAGCACCTCTTCAGGTGAGAAGGCAGTGCTCTCCCATGCCCATTCAATTCTTGGCCTGTCTGTGGAGACTACCAACACACACATGTGGCAATGAGAGCTGGCTTGTGATACAGACCATCAGTCCACTGGGCACTGGACTAAGGCTATACAACTGATTTCAAATAGGGGAGGGCAGAAAAAGCTAGCAAAGTACACAATGTCCCTCAGACATTTGTTTGTGAATGTAATTGGCTGCTGCTCTGTGAAATACTGAGCTAGTTACAGTGTCAGCGAGTAGCTCCATGTTCTTTACAATATGTTTCTGCTGGAGGTTCATGATAAGAAGGCAACGCCCACAAAATAACTATAACTGGAATAGGAGCCAGTTGGGAGGTAGGGGTGCAGAGGGTTTGATGAAGGAGTGACAAGAAGGAGGAAAGAAAAAAAATGAGGGAAGAGGATAAATGGGAGCCGAGGTTTATAGAACTGGGGGGCTTACGTTTTGGGCTGTGTCCAAGATGTACTTTGCACCATTCTGGAGAGCAGGATTGTAAAAGTGGCTTTAAACCACTTTTATACATCTTCTCTTCTCTAGGCAGCCCAACAAGAAGAGGCTGATCCCTGGTGTAAAAGTGGTCTGGGGGATCCTTTATGCCCAACTGCTCATGGTCCCAGCAGGCCATTATGCCAGCTCTGTGTCAATGGAATATATAGATACCCTGTCATAGATGTCTCATGCCTCCCCATACTAGGCCCAGAGAAGATGTGAACCAAGGGCTCCCACATTACAGGTGCTTACCCTAGCTCCTCTACTAGAGAAGGCCTCTTGTACTTAACTTTCGCTTTGGCCCAATAGTTAAAGTGGATCAGGCAAGCAGACAGCACTCCCCATTCAAATCCTTTTGCCCCATCTGGCAGATGGGAATTGAACCAGAGTATCTAACATCCCAGGCTTCCCACCCTGGAATTCTGCTTTGGCCCAAACAGATAATTAAAGTGGAACATTTTCAACATGAAAGCCTCGTTGTCACTGTTCAAATCCCATCTCAGGAAGAATTGAACCAAGGTCTCTACTAGTGTAGGTGATTATTTCTGCCATTGTACTCTCAAACTTTCCAGCCTACAGTCTCCCTTTCCAGAGTCTGATCTGACTTGTCTATCCCCAAGTTTCACCTCACTTAAAAACTTACAAAATTGGACATAAAAATACAAAAGTGTCCCAGCAAACTTACTGAAAAATTGCTGACTTTCTCATTGTTACCATAGAATTATAAACTAAATCAATTGGAATATAAATATACATTTGGGTGCAATGTTTGAGCCTGTTTTTCACGTGTGAGCCTTGTCTGTAGCCCGAGCCCCACCACCTAGGGCTGAAGCATGTACCTTAGGTTTGCGCAGCCCCCAGTGGTGTGGGGCCCTGAGCAGCTGCCCTGCTTGCCATCCCATACTGCTGGTCCTGCGCTTGCAACCCTCCTGAACCTGCCCTGTGACACTCCCTCCCCCTCAGGGCTGCAACCCCTAGTTTGAGAAACGTTGATCCAGATTCACTGAGTACCCTCTGGAAGACCTCTGAGTACCCCCAGGGGAACACATACCCCGATTGAGAACCACTGTTACAGGGCACTTAACCCTCACTGCCCTCCAGGAACGTACACTTTCTCCTCTGAGGGCCTGAGCCAACTCCCACTGAATTCAATAGACTTTGCTTTGCTGCCTTTTAGAAAATTCCATGACTGCATCAGTTCCCCTTACATGTAGTTAGGTACAAACCTCCATATTTACACACCTAGCCAACCTTGAAAATCCTGGTCCCACTGACTCCAACTGGTGCAAAAGCAGGCTCAAGAGTTGTACAACATTTTGCAGGGGGAAGGAATTAAGCAAGCTGCCACTCCTCTACTATCTGACGCATTTTACAGGATTCTGTATCATCTCTGAAAAGGAATATCTCAAGTACTGTTTCATCTCCGAAGAGGAACCTGGACATCATCAGCGCCAGCTAACTTGAGACCTCTACTGTATGCAGCAGTGGTCAAAAAAGGGAAATAGAATGTTAGGGTGCATCAGGAATGGACTGGAGAATAATCTAGTGCCATTATATAAACCACTGCATTACCTCATCTAGACGAAGGTGTGCAGTACTGGTGACCCCATCTCAAAAAGGGTATTGCAGACTCAGTAAGGGTTTGGAGAAGGGTTCAGAGACTGAGAAGGGACTGGGAAAACCCCTAAGAAGTGAAAGTGAAAGACAAACACACACACACACACACCCTGGCAAGAGATTGGGATTGTTTACCTTTAGGAAGGGGATGATTAAAATGGAGGTGACCACAGGGTTCTGGAACTAGGGGTGCTGGGAATGCAGCAGCACCACTGGCTTGAAGTGGTTTCCATACTATACGGGAGTTATGGTTTTAGTCAATGCCTCTCAGCTCCCCCACTATACAAATTTCCCCAATGCCACTGGATGTGACAAAAGTCACAATAATGATTGGTCTAGAGAAGGCAGATCAGGAGCTGCAGTTCTCCTTGGCTCTACAGGACAGTCAATGAAACTGAACGGTAGAAAATTCAAACCTGGTGAAAGGAAATACTTTTTCACAGAACATGATTCAACTCTGGAACTTGTTGCCAGAGACATTCACTGAGGCCAAGTACTTCGGCAGACTGGAAAGGGATCAGACATTTCTCTGGATAACAAGAATACCAGTTAATGCTAATATGATCTTTGGAAGACCTATGAAACCTCATGCTCCAAAGTTTAAACCAAGTATTGGGGAGGCAGCTTATCCCAGCTATTAACCAGTCTAACGTAAGGTTTCTTTCACCTTTCTCTGCAGCATCTGGTACTGGCTACCATCAGTGCCAAGACACTGGACTAGATGGACTTGGGGTCTAATCCAGTGTGGCAACTCCTATGTTCCTATGAAGGCTTCCCATTTTAGGGTCTTTTAAATAAAATTTTATGCTGTTATTCAGAGAGAAACAGTTCATGCACAATTCTCTGCAGCTTCATAAAGAAGATAATTTATTGGCAATGCAGACAATGAGGCTGAGTTTAGTTTTATAACTCAGATTCTGTCTCTCTTTTTTTCTAATGTGTGTGGCATTTAACATCTAACATTCACCTTTAAAGCAAAGAAAGCTGTGTGGACAGAGTGTTCAGAAACACAGACAATGTGTATTCCTTCCAGGTCAGTGTTTACTTTCCAAAACATCCTTGACCATGTGTACCATTATGGCAGAGTACCCATGTTCCAGCCATTGGGAAAAACAGTTAAACCATGGAGACTAGTTTAACTGCTCTTCTGGCACAGATGCTTTGCTGTGAATAACAGAACAAAAGAGGGAGAGAGCAGAGATTAAGAGAAATTAAATAAATAGGAAAACAACTTTTCTTTGTACTGGGAACGATCTGGGCAACAATGCACAAAGCTTATTGAGTAAGATAAGATCTTCATTCCAAGAAAGAGGGAGGTGAGTGGAGAGAAACACACTCACACCCTCACCCACCCACATACCCTACTTGGTTTCTATAGCAGCATAATAAGACATTTTTCTCTTTCCACAAGAGAGACTGACTAATGTTCTGCAGTTATATTAGTCTGCATTTTAATCAGATTTTATCTTCTCTTATGCTTTTGGGTCCCATCCCCTGCCCATTGCCCCTTCCCTTTTCTTCCTTATGTCACATGCAAATTCTGGGCCAAGAAGTGAAACGGAAGGCTTTGTCTTTCCCATCCAGAACAGCTCATGTGCCTCTCTCATTTTATTGCATTTGTTTGGGTTTTCACAGTACATGTAATTCTCAGAGCATGGAACACTGATGACAGACTTTTCTAAATAAACCCGGACTCTAGCCCTCCTGCAAATCTTATTAGTGAGGAGTAAGCAGGAGTTTTCTTAGAAATAAGTACATTCTATTGTTCATTTCTGTGAGTGTTGTGGGAAGGGGCTGGATTTGTTAACAGTGGGGAAGAGGCTGGCATTAAACAGCTCAAACCACAACATTTAGAAATCTTGACCCCATAACTTCACCAATTCCAGTATTTCCAGGCCCAGCAGGTACAGTGATGGAAAACACAAACCTGGGTGTAGGGCTCCAGAAGGAATCAGCTGCTGCCCACTCACATACGGAAGGCCCACTGATGTGAGAAAAAGACTACGAATGTGAGGAAGGGTTTGCAGAGTTGAGCTCATGGATTGTGAGCTCTTTAGGGCAGCATTGTGTCCTTTGGTTGTAAAGCAGCAGGTACAGCAATGGCTCTGTGAGCGAGACTTTTGAAAGCGAATCAGGAATTAGTCACCGATTCCCAATCAGTTTCAGTGGGACCTGGATACCTACCCTCACCACTGTAGGAACCTTTGAAAATCTCACTGTGTATCAAAAAATAAATATTAATAAAATTACCACTAATTGGCTTTAATTAATGGCTGGGAAAATGCCCACTTATTTTGCTTCCAGAAATCAGCTCGCAAAGCATTTCAAGGATAATCAAAAACAGCCAAATAAACAGGAGTTAAGTCAACCCGGGAAGTAACTGGGTAAGTGATTCCCACTAGAGAGACATAACTACATTCCAGATAGGGCTAAATGAGGCTGGATAAACATGGCTGTGCTTTATATGAATATGAACCATTTTCCTTCAGTAACTCTCTTCATCCCCTTTCATCTAAGGCAAGAGCCTCATTGTTATAATTTGTGAGGGATGTGGTTTACAGTATGTAAATGAGCCAGCACTGCTGCCTACAAGGTTGTATAACAGCCTTAAATTGTTTCTATTCATCAAAAATAGTCATTAGTATTCAGACAATTATTATTCAGGCAGTTGACTACAGATATGAAGCCAAAAGTTGACAAAAAAAATGCTATTCAGTTTTATTGGCAAAAATGAGAAATTGAAGCTACTGCAGCATCCAGCACACTAAAACAAGCCACTTTTGAACAACATACTGTGAAAATGGTTAAACATGAACAGTAATTAAACACAGGAAGCTTGAGCCTGGACTCTGTCAAAAATGTTGGTATTCCATAAATCCTCCTGTGAATATGATGAAGTGTACCATAGCAGAGGAGGGTAATTCAGTGCTATTGTATAGAGACATGGCTCAAATAGTCTCATATGGTCTGAAAAGAGCACTCTTTTTCTGTATAAAGCATGGAGTCAGTCCAAAAAATAGAAGTAACGCTTGGAAGAATGCAGCTCCTGGACGAATTACAAATTCCAAGTACCAAAAAAACAAAGGTTGGTATGCTAGGGCATCTCTGCAGAGAATATTGTATACGAGCCATTAATATTTCATCTGGAATGTAAAGCTATTGAATCCCACTTGGGACTTAAGTGTCTCAATGTATAACTTCAGTTATTTGCTATAACCAGTTTTAACTGGTTATGCCACTTTCATGAACATTATCTTCAAGTTCTTGTTCAGAATTCACACCGTTTTGCCCCATGATAGCACCAGTATATTAATTTCCAGATTTTTAAAGATGTAGGCGTTCAAATAAAATATAACTCCCTTAGTAACATTTACAGAGATGAGACAGACAAGGTGAGTGAAATCCTAACGCTAAGCTCAAAAGCTTGTCCCTTTCTCCAACAGAAGTTGTTCCAGTAAAAATATTACCTAACCCACCTTGTCTCTAATATCCAGAGACCAACACAGCCACAACTCCAGATTTAAAAAGATTAGTCTTTTTTTTTTAAGATGGTCTTTATCCCTTTTAGGAAGCAGAGTATAACCTTATCAAATGGCCACCCAATCTGTGGACATCTTCCCATCTGTTCCATTGCCAGCAAGCAGTAAATAGGGCAAAGAAAAAAAGGCCAACAAGATGACTTAACCATTCATTTTCCATGTAATTCTCTTCTTCTTGTCTTCCTCTTCCCCCAAATATTCAGCATCTTTGAAAATAAGCATTCCCTTTCCCCATATTCCTAGGAGGGGATTCATTGGAGGGGTCAAAGCAAAGGCTACTGCCACTTGTTGGGGTGGTTTAATTATGCCAGCAGAAGAGCTCTCTTCCACCAGCACAGAGCAGCTACACAGGAGATCTTACAGAGGCACAACTGCAGTGGTACAACTGTGCTGCTGTAAGGTCTGTAGTGTAGACATAGCCTAAGAGTTATACAAAAAAGAAATTCCAGTCATTCACAGGCCAAAAACCCAAATAGTATTTTCACAAATGACACAAACTCCAAAGTACATTAACTGTGTTTGATTCTGATCTCACTTACACCAATGTAAATTAGGACTGACTCTCCCAAAATCACTACATTTACACCACTGTAAAATTGATGAGAATGCAATCCAAATAAGGCCCATTGTGTCCATTCACATTACCTCTTTTCCACATAGGCAGCTCCCATTAAAAATTCTTCCCTTTTCAACCTACTCTCAAACAATTATTCATCTAACTTACACCCCCTTGAGGGATCTGGTCAAAGGACAGTATAGAATAACTTTCCCCGCTTCCCCCACTTGCTTCCTCCCCCTCCTTCCTTTCCTCCCTATGACTGGAGGGGTGTTAATGGACCACTTCACCTTGAATGGTCTCATAAAATATATTAACTACTTATGCTAAACAATCTGTTCCACCTTGTAGTTAGCTGTGACACACTGATTAAGTTTCCTAGACCCAAAGAAGAGCTCTATGTAAGCTTGAAAGTTTGCCTCTCTCACAAGAAGAAGCTGATCTAATAAAAGATACGTCCTCGCCCACCTGGTCACTCTAACATTTATCCTAGTTTATTATTCAGTTCCATGGTTTGTTAGCATGCAACTCCTACATCACACTTTTCATCCATATATGTCAATGAACTATGGCAAAGAAAGTATCATTACCCCTATTTGCAAGGAGGAAACTGAAGCACAGAGCAGCGAAGTGACTTACTACAGGTCTCAAAGCAGATTAGCAAAGGCAATTATAGCCCACCAGACCAGCACCCTATTCACTGAACCATAGGAGTAACTTCAGTTGCTCTGCAGAACTCTTTAAGTAAATACCTCAATTTTACTTTACAAGCTCAGTTCCCATTTTTTGCTTAATATACTCCATAGCAACAAAGGCAGTTACATAATAAGAAAAAAAAATAACTTAGTAGTTAACCAACAGTTTACAGGAAGCAAATCCTGGCTTGTGAATGTCTGAAAAGTCATGTGGCAAGTCAGGAAATTTCTGTTTACTTTTTCAGAGGTCAACAACAGACCAACATTTACCATTCAAATTCCACATGTAAGTGACTTCACTGTCATTGGCTGTAATTGAATTCAGTTAGAAACTATTATTCACTGTTGAGCCAAGAAGGTGTATATGTACATTTCTGCTTCCTGATGGCTCAGAGATAAAGATTTTCTCCTTTCCTTTTGACTTCATTATCTCTTTGGAATGTTAGTTTAAAACAAAAACAAAACAAAAAACCAAAAAATGCTTACACTTAATATCTTGGGGAGATTTATAGACATATTAAAATATTCAGAATATATAAACACTATTAATGTACTCAAGTATCAGAGGGGTAGCCATGTTAGTACATTAAAAGCAGCAGAGAATCCTGTGGCACCTTATAGACTAACAGACGTTTTGGAGCATGAGCTTTCGTGGGTGAATACCCACTTCGGCATCTGACGAAGTGGGTATTCACCCACAAAAGCTCATGCTCCAAAACGTCTGTTAGTCTATAAGGTGCCACAGGATTCTCTGCTGCTTTTAATGTACTGACTTCACATTTCAATGATCATCAAAAGACTGTTTCAGGTTGAAGTGACCATCTGTTTACTATTGCTTGATTATCTGCCGAGTGGAATATTTTAGCCATTATAACCCAAAAAGTCAAATATCATTCCCAACAATCAAGACTAAAACTTTTATACGCTCTGTGTTTCCAATCAGATTAAATATTTTCTGTGTAGGCAATTCTTTCAGACAAGGATTCACTTGTTGCCCCCACCCATGAACAAGTTATTCATCCCACCCCCCCAAGATAACATTTCTATGTTGTTGATTTCTCTAGCACTTTCAAATCTGGATGAGAGAATTAAAACATTTGTTTAAAAATTGTTTGGGGTTTGATTGATTAGCTTCGTTCACCTTTCTGTGTAATAAAAATATTCAATGCCCTGGAGTACAATCAGAATCAGGGGCGGCTCCAGGCCCCAGCACACCAAGCTCATGCTTGGGACGGCATGCTGCCAGGGGCACTCTGCCGGTCGCCGGGAGGGCGGCAGGCAGGCTGCCTTTGGCAGCATGCCCATGGAGGGTATGCTGGTCCTGCGGCTCCGCGGGAGGTACACTGGAGTCACAGGACTGGCAACTGGCAGAGCACCCCCCGCAGCATGCTGCCATGCTTGGGGTGGCAAAATGTCTAGAGCCACCCCTGATCAGAATTATGAAGTTTGCAAATGTCACAGCTTCATTTCAGCATCTACTGATCCATGAAAGCAAATTACCACACTGAATGCTCTGCCACCACAATTATTGTGTACATTCAAGTGGTTAGAGCAGATTGTTACGTGGCTGTGGGAGTCAGAATTCTTACATTCTAATAATGACTTTGTTACTAACTCACTATTTGTCCTTGGGCAAATAACTTAATTTCTGTGTCTCCTTTTAGTCCTCTGTAAAAAATTGGGATGCATACTTTACAGTAGAGTTGTGATCTTAATTAAATGTAACCTTGAAATAAAAAGGGCTTTGAGTTTAAAATGAAAGGTCAACAGAAGTGCAAAGTACTCTCATTACTACATTAAAGTAGCATGTAGTAAAATACATTATGTGCTGATATTTCAATATAGCATGTATCTCTTTATGAGCTTGATCCTGCTCCGACTGAAGGCTAACAAAATTCCATTGATTTCAATGGTGTACAGTCAGACCCTGATCATTAGTCTTTCATTATGGATTTATTGCCTATTTTGGTTTGAAGCTGGGCAAAAAAGTAATCTGTATAGCTTGAGAAATGTATAGTATATGACACTTGTACATTTAAAATGAATTAATATATTTTTCATTAAAAATACAGTAATTCTGATCCAGACTGACTTGTATCTGACGTTTGAGCCTGCTATGATTTTAAACCGTTTAAAAGTGTATTAACTACTGAAAATCAAGGTCATATTAAGTGCACTATAAAATAAAAGCTTGATGAGACTGCGTAGCAGGAATTCTTACAATAAGTCAGTTATAAGAGCTATTCCAACTACAACTCTTAGGTGACAATACTTGCAAAGCAGACAATATTGAAATTGAACAAATATAACCATCCCTTTACTATCTCCTGTATTTTGTTTGCTAGCTAGCTAAAGAGCCACCAGCTGTGGACTCCTCTAGCTATATGAAATTATCAGTTCAGGTATTCTCAGTAGCCTTGTAGAATGATTTTAGGAGCAAATGAGAACAGATTTTGCATTAAAATAATTGGATGATCAATGGAATGAGATGCTGTCCATTCCACACTACTCAGCTAGAGAACCTAGACAGCAGCTGGCTCACTGTTTAAAGTCACACACAATCTCTCACTCCAATCTCTTACTCTATTTATTTCTAAGATAGCTGAAACATCATAAACTGATAATTGGCTTTCTAAATGAGAAGTAAAAATATTTTGCATTAATATTGCATGCAGTCATGAACAAAACATTTAAAAGTTGCTAAAATGCGTTTTCAACGTATATTTGAACAGTAAGTGCTATCTCAGTGATTTCAAAAGATGTACTCTTTCAACATACCAAATGGCACCAAATACATAAAAAGACATACAGTCTCTTGTGGTGTATGATACACCTAGAAAAGGGTCCAAGTTACACTTCATTCCTTGGCCTGTTCATGGGGCAATGCAGCTACCTGCTTCCCCCTGTTCATGGCAGATAAGGTTAAAATTGTAGCCCTGAAATAAAAACTTCTGCAAAATCAAGGTCCAGCGTGAAAGTTCTCACAAAAGTATTGGGCATGATTATAAAATGGTATGATTGGTTTTAATTTAGAGAATACTACGTAGGAATTAGCATTTGAATTGTTTATAATCATTGTCCTTTGTTCCTTGGTTAGCATATCATCTGACTGGACAAATGGAAAGATTTGTTGTGAGTTATATTAAGCAACCGTGGAGTTTTAACAAGAGCACCTGGCAAATATTCAGCAAAGTTCTAATGGCTTCACTTATGAACTTTCCTTACACAGGAACAGACTGTCCTGTAGTTAGCAAGGAAGTTTAAAAATTAAGCAAGATATTTTATTTATCTTGTTTTATAGTTTTAAATCAAATACAAACTCAAAAAGTCCCTCAAAATGATACAAACCTTGGTTTGTTTGGGGGCTTGTAGCCCCACTGTATTTGAAAAAGTGCTCTCAAAAATACTTCCAAGGATAGGCTTTTCAAACGCTGGGAAAGAGGAAGGCAACAAATCTAATTTGGGGAATGGAAAGAAAGTTCTTCAATAAAAACAAACCAGGACCATCATGGGCTTAAACTTAGAATCTCCTGTGCCTAGTAGCACATGAGGAAACCTGTTTTTCCCTACTGCCTTCTGTCCAAAGCAAGATGTTTGATTCCATCAAACATTGTCTCCATGATGGCAGCATCCTTGTCGATCATCCTACGATAGGTCAATCATTGTCTTCCACACCACCTCCTCCCTCCACATAGCATGTGCTCCTCTCAGTGGGTAGCCTGATGACATGGGCAAACCACCGTAGTTGTCTCTGTCTACTTATTGAGTGTGCAGACCTGTGTGCCGCAACACTTCCACTTTGGTTACACAATCTCTCCCATGAATTCCCAAGAGTCATCTTCAACTATGTTGGTGCATGCAGCTTCCTGTTATATACCCACACCAAATGCCACATTGCCAAAGTGTAGAGTCATAGTGAGGACAATAGCATTATAGTGTGTAGATGTATCTTCCTACTCTTCTCAACGTTTGACAAATGGAATAATGATCCACTTGCTGTTACAATTTGATGGGGGAGGGGGAAAGATCACAATGAAGTGTTCGAATTATATAGCAGGCATAAAAATAAAGAGTCCCGAAAAAGACAGTTTTAATCTACAGTTGTTTGCATTTTATAATCTGTAGGTTTCTTACATAGATTAATATTGTACCAGGAAAATAATAATACTCAATGTTTGCTCAGGCATTACATCCTCAAAGCACTACCAATTAATTGTTGTGACATCATTAAGGTATGCAAGTATAATTTTCACGTTGTATTATTTCTAAGATACAGTGATTATTATCTCAGCAAAGGACCTAATCCAAAGTCCACTGAACTCATTAGAAGTAGAGCTGGGCAGGAAATGTTTTTTCTGTACCACTAAAATTTTCACAGCTGCATCAGGGTGAAACCAAGAACTTTTGACTTTTTTCCATGAAAAAAAACAGAGAAAACACATCTCTGCCCAGAACCACCATTGGCTGAGTAATTGGACACTCATCTGTAAGGTGGGAGACCTTGCTTTAAGTCCCTGGATACACACCAGGGACTAGAACCAAGGTCTCTTCCCTTCCAGATAAGTACCCACCACTGGGCAATTGGCTATTCTAGGAGGCCATGGGCTGTGCCGCCTTTTGACTGACCAGGGGTGGCTCTAGGTATTTTGCCGCCCCAAGCACAGCAAGCAGGCTGCCTTTGGCGGCTTCCCTGTGGGAGTTCCCTGGTCCCACAGATTCGGCGGCACATCTGCGAGAGGTCTGCTGAAGCCATGGGACCAGCAGACCCTCCGCAGGCATGCCACCGAAGACAACCTGCCTGCCGCCCTCGCGGCGACCGGCAGAGGCCCCCTGTGGCTTGCCGCCCCAGGCATGCGCTTGGCATGCTGGTGCCTGGAGCCGCCCCTGCCTGAGAATCCTTACCAACTCAGAATTTAGTCAAAATGGATATATTCCTGCAAAAAGTTTCAGTTTTGATGAAGAGCCATTTTCCAATGAAAAACTATTTTATCAAAAAATTCCCCAACCACCTCTAATTAGGAATCTTCTCACTAACTTCAATGGGATTTGGATCAGGCCCACAGGGAGGTTAAATGACCTGCTAAAAGCTACACAGTAAATCAGTGGTAGAATCTGGATCTGAACTCAAGACTGCCTAGTTCCTAGCACTATGTTTTAGTCCACTAGCCCGATGGTTCTTAACTTCCCCCCCTTGGGACACAAAAGCCACTCCTGGTTTCGTGGCACACAGGATTATGGAATTGTGATTACTGCAAGAAACTCAAATGGTTTGTGTATACTAGGGCTGGATTTAAGTGTGGTTATTGTTGGGATATGGGGTTGTGCTGGAAAATTGGAATAGCAGGGGTGCAGGCCTGGTGTCTCCTGCGTAGAGATGTTACCATGCTGCTTTGTATCAGAGGGTGTCAAGATTTAATATAAAATATAGTACAAATTAAATTTCTTCACAAGTCTTGAAGGCCCAACACTTGAGGCCGAATACTTCATTTTTAGAAAATTAATCTGTTACAATATTACAAGCCACATACTTAAGATTTATTTTCGGCTTTGGCATTAGATTTTGCTCTCAAAAGAAGAGAGCTATTGTGAAATTGTAAGGGACATGTAGTGAATCACAGTGTGCATTCCAGAAGGGGCTTTTAAGCTGTGTAGCAGTTGTATTCCTTATCGTTTCCAAATAGCTTTTGTTTGCCTGCCAATTCAGCTGACTTGTCCTGCCTTGCAATCCTTTGGGAAGAAAGAGCAGACTTAACTGGCTTCCTTTGGAGGCAGAACTAATGCAAGCTCCTGTGACCTCTGAAGTATTTCAGAATATGTAAAAGGACAAGACAAATTGCAGGTAAAGATATACAAGATCCTTTATGTAGGCAAATAGAAACAGCATGTGCTGTATCACTAAGTTCTAGTGTACAGGTTTCCACCCCCCACCCCCCGATATATATTTGTTTTTCAAGAAAACCACAATGGGATTAGTGAGACAATGAAAGGAATTCCAAACAAGACCAATGATACAAGAACCATATGAATGCTTGGCTCAGTTTCAGTATCCTGGAACATACTTTATACACACCATTAGTGTCTTTGCTAGATGCTGGTCTTTTTGTGAAGCTTGAATACCCAATATTCAGTCAGCTCTTCCTAGAGGAAACTCACTAAACAAGAACATAACATTAGAAATAAAGCATTTGGAACAACCAGGGGATTTCCTTGTCTCAGGAAAATCAGAAACACATTATTCACTGTTCCAGAGGCTCCTTTCTCCCCCCTCATAATTTTGCAGTTGGATTTTAAAAAGCACATGTGGATTGTGGCCATAACAAAAAGTGTGCATTTCAAACACTCCACCTTTTGTTCATTTAGCTTTAAAACATTTTTGTGACTTCTTCAGCTGCTCTGAAGTATTAAAATATTCATATGATTTTATTCCATAATCCTGTAGTATTTCCCATAATCAATTATAACAAAAACAAACTTAACTGCTTCGGGCCTCAGTTTCTCCATGTGCAAACTGAGGATACTAATCCTAACCTATCTTTGCAAAGTGGGAGACTGCACTATTAAGTGTGATATATTGTTATGATAAAAAAAGATTGATTTTTAAAGTTAATAAGTGGTTTTCAGTGTATGCTTTGGATCAGCTCAGTCTGTCCAGGGGTAAAAGTTTCAGGCAGGCTTTTTGCAAGGGAAATTCCATGAGTTCCTTAGAGATTCTCCTCCCTCATCCCACTGGGGAGGCAGGATTTGCCCCCCTGTGAAAAAGTCACAGCTCACATCTACTGGAGCCCAGGGGATCCGTGGGAGAATGAGGGAATCTTCATGGGCCAAGCGTGAAGTGGTTCTGGTCCCCAACAGCACCATCCTCCAGTGAAGCCACTCTCTTGCTGCAATTTCCCCTCTGAGATAGGAGGATCCACAGGGAAGTGAATACATCCTACAGCTGCAGTAACTTTTTAGACAGTTTTTTTGGGCCAGAGTGTGTGGGGAAGATGTGCAATCCCATCCCCCAACAGCCTCCTGATTTCACCCCTTTTGGCCACAGATTTTGGGCTCCATGGAGATCCCTCTGCAGGTTCTGTGGCATCCTAACAGGAGGATGGTGCCACAGAAATACCTATGTCTCCTTTATATGTGTGGAGGACCCATCCACATGTGGATCTCAGTGCACATTATCTGGCCTTTTAAAATGAACTTTATTCCATGAAGAAAAGATTTTTCCTCAATGTACAGGTAATGCAGTGTTTTGTAACACAAGGGAGCATCTATTACCACAGAGAAATGCAAAATAGACCCCATGTGCAGAGTTGCTGTAGGAGGTAGAGATATTTATTATGATGCACTGAGGAGCATTGCTACAGGACATTACAAACCAGAATTCCAGCCAAAGATACTGAGGGCAAGAGACAGAAGCTGTGAAATCAGATAATCAGCTCATGCAAGTTCACTTATCTAGCATTAGAAAACCAGAGCCAAAGCTAACAGATTTTATGTAAAATCTTGTCACTTTTTACAGATCCAGACTAACACGGCTACTCCTCTGATACATAGATTTTATGCTAATTTGCAGACCACCATAGACTAAAAGGTTAATGGAGGAGCTTAGCCACACCTTGCAGACAATGGTGATATAATACCCTGAACACCTTCCTGGGAGATTTTGACATACGTTTTGACAAGGCCACAGATGCAAAAACCCCATAATTCATGTCCAGACCTTCACCAGTGTAAGGGACTCTGCAAGCCTGCTTGCCCTCTTGCAGTCTTCTGCTGCAGCCTCAGGAAAATCTACTTCCAGCCTCTCCTGATCCCAGGCTCCCCAGTGGCGCTCGGCTCTCTTTTATGTCCCCTAGCTAGAAATCATCAGACCCAATCACTTGATACTGTCCAGCTGGATCAGATGATTCCCAGCACCTGGCTACTGAGCTCTTTTCCAGAGCTGCTGCTTGACCTGGCTGCTCCCCAGCCTCCCTGGCCCTTAAAGGGGCAACCTGCCCTGTTACAGGAACTTTCTTCCATAAGGGTAAAATTCATCTGTGTAGAGACAGAGTTTTCTAAGGACTGTCACAAATCTCATCACATTCCGGTCCAGGTGCAAGGCATACCTCTTTGACCTGCCTTCTTTAACATAAAAACATAGCAGCTTACACATATAAACAACAAAAATCCCCCAAACAAAAGCCTACCAAACAAAGCATTACTCCACCCGCTCAATTTTCCTCATCCTTATCCTGAAGTGAAGATGAGAGAGATAAACCACATGTGAAGGATGTTAGTCAAGTCACTTAATGCACTGCTGGAAGGTGCTCAGATGAGGGCAGTGATGAGGGCAGGATAAGAACTTATATAGAATAGACCTTATCAATCTTTTACTGAAATTGCAGTTCCCATTTTGAGATAGATGAAATATTAAATATTGAGCAAAGAAAAATCCATCTGTACACAGTATTTTACCAAGCTGTCCCCCCCCTCTAAATCTAAACCCAGATCACAACCATTGGCACTTGCCAATTCCTAACTTTAAGAGAAGAGGAGTTTGATTACCGTAATCTCTCATCCCAGCTGTGAGGGTAATAGCATGAGCAGAATCCTGCCTTACTGAAAAATACAAGATTTTCTCTAAATATAACAATTCCGTAAATGCTTCTAGTCTGAAATCTAGTCTGAACAGAAACAAGCCAATGGCGCATGTATATTCATAACTTGAAAGATATCAGCCTTGTATGCTGTTGATGAATTCAGCCTCTTCTCTCTTTTTATAGCAATGATTCGACAGTTAAGGCTGAGTCAGCTTTTATCATTATAATATTATGATTTATTTGTATAGTGGTGGTGTCCAGACCTCCAATCAGGACCAGAGCCCTACTGTTCTGGGTACTGTACAAACACATAGGAGATATGGTGCCTGACCTAAGGAATTTACAGGATAGAGGAGAGGCATACTGCCAAATATATTTTTTATATATATATAAATGGCTGCAGGACCTGAGAACAGAGCACAGCAATCTCCCAGAACAGAAACCAGTCACCATCACAGTAGAAGACATCCAGCAGCGGGTCAAAAACATGAAGAGCTGGACAGCCACTGGACCAGACATGATCCACACCTACTGGCTAAAGAAACTTAACAGCAGTGCATGAACGCCTAGCAGCACAGATGAACCAGCTGCTAGCAGCAGGCTCCCACCCAAACTGGCTAACACAAGGAAGGACAGTGCTGATCATGAAAGACCCCTGCAAGGGACCAGAACCCCCGGCCAACTACCCGGCCAATAACCTGCCTCCCACAACATGGAAAGTCTATCAGGCATCATAGCTGCCAAGCTACAGGACCACATGGGCCAGTACATGAGCACAGCTCAGAAGGGCATTGGGAACAACACCAGAGGCTCAAAACACCAGTTGTGCTCATAGATAGAGCAGTCGCCCAAGACTCAAGGTCTAGACAGACCAATCTGAGCACAGCCTGGATTGACTTACAGGAAAGCCTATGACTCAATGCCAGCACACGTGGATCTGTGAATGTCTGGCGCTATACAAAGTCAACAGGACACTAAGGACCTTCCTCAAGAACTCAATGGGACTATGGAAGACAACACTAGAAGTCAACTCAAGGCAACTTGCACAAGTGGCCATCAAGTGCGGGACATATACCAAGTGATGCACTGTCCCGCTGCTGTTCTGCATAGGCTTAAACCCCCTCAGCCAGATAATCACATAGAGGACTGGAATACGGTAAAAAATACAGGTTCAGGGGAAAAAAGAAGGAAAAGAACAGGTGGAACTACCATCAGCCACCTCCTCTACATGGATGACATCAAGCTGTATGCTAAGAATGAACGAGACATCGACTCGCTAATCCACCTGACGCGGATCTACAGTGAGGATATCGGGATGTCATTCGGACTGGAGAAGTGTGGCCGGATGGTAGTGAAGAGAGGAGAGGTAGTAGTCAAGACTGATGGGTCGTGGAACTACCAGCGGGCCACATAGCAGACATACAGACCAGCTACAAGTACCTTGCATCCCGCAGTCACATGGAAACCACGATGAGGAAGCAAGGAAGACAGCAACATCCAAGTATCACCAAAGGATAAGACAGGTCCTGAAGAGCCAGCTCAGTGGGAAGAACAAGATCCACGCCATCAACGGATACGCCCTGCCGGTCATCAGATACCCTGCCGGTATAGTGAGCTGGCCAAAGGAGGACATGGAGGCTGCCGATGTGAAAAAACCCGGAAGCTCCTCACAATGCACGGAGGTTTCACCCCAAGTCCAACACCCAGAGACTGTATACCAGCCGGAAAGAAGGCGGGCGGGGCTTGGTGAGCGTCAAGGCCACTATCCTGGATGAAACCCGGAACATCCAGGAGTACATCAGTAAGATGGCCCCCAAAGATGAGCTGCTGAGAGAATGCCTGAGGCAGCAGCAGACATGGGAGGAAGACCAAGCAGAAGAAGTGCCATGGCAAGACAAGACCCTTCATGGGATGTACCATCGACAGATAGCTGAGGTGGCTGACATTGGGAAATCCTACCAGTGGCTGGAAAGGGCTG
Organism: Chelonoidis abingdonii; assembly: GCF_003597395.2. NCBI lineage: Eukaryota > Metazoa > Chordata > Testudines > Testudinidae > Chelonoidis > Chelonoidis abingdonii. Next base: position 93,862,950 of record NC_133773.1, read on the forward strand.
GACTAAAAGACAGCACTGAGGCACTGATCATAGCAGCACAGGAACAGGCACTGAGCACCAGATCCATTGAAGCAGGGGTCTACCACACTAGAGAGGACCCAAGGTGCAGACTGTGCAGAGAGGCCTCAGAGACAGTCCAACACATAGTGGCAGGATGTAAGATGCAGGCAGGAACAGCATACACTGAACGGCACAACCAAGTGGCTGGCATTGTGTACAGGAACATCTGCACAGCGTATGGCTAGACCCTCCCAAGACCAGATGGGAGATTCCGCAGAAGGTTGTGGAGAATAGCAGGGCTAAGATTCTGTGGGACTTCCAGATCCAGACGGACAGGCAGGTACTGGCCAATCAACCAGACATCGTGGTAATAGACAAGGAGCAGAAGACAGCGGTGGTGATAGATATAGCAGTGCCAAGTGACAGCAACATCAGGAAGAAGGAATATGAGAAGCTGGAGAAGTACCAGGGCTGAAAGAGGAACTAGAAGAGGATGTGGAAAGTGAAGGCCAAAGTGGTCCCAGTGGTGGTAGGAGCCCTCGGGGCTGTGACTCCTAAGCTGGGTGAGTGGCTCCAACAGATCCCAGAAACAACATCAGAGCTCTCTGTCCAGAAGAGATGCAGTGCTAGGAACAGCTAAGATACTGCGCAGAACCCTCAAACTCCCAGGCCTCTGGTAGAGAGACCCGAGGTTGAGGAAGACACATACCACCCATAGGGGTGAGAGGGGAATTTTTTTTTAATATATTTTATATTATCCTAACTGTATTTTCCCTACTTCTGTGGTACATGGCACAGATTACAATTTGCGTCGCCGAAGTGACAGCTCCACATACGTACTGGTATGTGTTGACATCACCAGATAACCTATTGTTTGTAATGAGTACACACACACACACACACACACACACAGCTTTTATAGATCAATTTTGTGCTCTAAAATATTATAATTTCACTCTTCCAAACTAAGGCCACCCAACAATAACCCATCCAGGGGACCAAATTTATTAGGTTATGGGCATGTACATGCCGTTTGCACCATTCATTTTCTCTCCCCTAATGGCTCCGTTCTCAGGATCCAGCATGGGGTTGAAAGTGGCAATGCTATGGACCTTTGAAATTCTTGGGGAACAGGATTAAGATCAAGGTTAATACCCTTCTCAGTGATGAAAATGGAGCCAACAGAGAGCATTGGGATAGGGCAACATGTTTAATGTGTGTCCCGGGCCCTGGATTTGTCATTGTGGGTGTCAGCTTGCCAAACTAAGGAGCTGGACTTTTAATGCTGTTGCAAGCCCTTATTTTGAAGGCTGATCATTTTTTCATTATCAGTGTTTTTGCTAAAGCAAAGAGTCAAATTCTACTCTTGAATGTGCTGGGCTCCCAGAGAAGTCTCCAGAGTTTATTAATCTCATATAAACCAAGACAATTAATTATATTTAGTGTAGGGGAACATTAATACAAAAACTGAACATTACTTTCCATTTAGTTTTGTGGGACAAGGGACGAGTTGGTAGCTGCTATATAATAGCAGGGGAAAAAAAACACTCCAAGACCCACTGCCTATTACTGTGAGAAGACACAAGGGAAACAAAGCCACTGAAGATAGAAGATCAACGGGAGTTTTACCACTGAGCTCAAGGGGAGCAAAGGTAGGTCAATATTGAGTGCTTTTAAAAATCTCATGCACTTTATTGGGACTTTCTACTTAATCAAAGGCCATCAAGCATGTTAGAAAAAAAATTAATGAATATTCAAAAAACTCATGACAGAAATAGGCAGATTAGTTATGGATTTTGTTGATGCTCAGATGTGTGGAGCAACCCCAGTTCCCATGGAGTTCACCATTTCTCAAGATCAAGCCCATTATCAGTGATAAGCACTATTGTACGATAAAGACTCTCCACTGTGTTTATAAGCCAGATAATCACTCCCAGACAACTACAATGCCCAAAAGAACTGGAAGGCCAAGGAAGTTAAAAGATGAATTCTTGTCTGACAGTTAATGGATTTTGAACCATGCAAGAAGCAAAACTAGAGAATGAGGTCAGATCAACCAGATTGGTTTGAGTGGGGAGGAAAGGGAAGGCAATTGGCAATACATTAGTTAAGGGGCAGGATAAGAATAGGAAGCCTTAGAACTTATTAAAACTTTACACATCTTCATGTATATGAGAAAGTGTGTGTGAGAAAATGAAAACTTTGATTTAATACCAATATTTTAAAGCACAGAGGGAAGGAATTTTCAGTTATGTGTGACTCTGGACTCTCAAAAACTGCTCCCACCTTAAAAAAGAGGCAAAATAACAAAGTAACCATGCAACTAGCTCTCAAATGTTTGGAAGAAAATTACAGGCAATCTTGTTCCCATCACCATTTTCTGTACAATTATGAGGGAATGCATTATATTATCTGAATTAGAGTGGAGTGCTGTGAAAATGATCTTCTTTTCACTATGTGCTTGAAAAAGTTTAATGTCTAAATACGGGAATTGCTCAAACAATGTTTAGAAATAAATCACTTGCTAACTTCTTAACTGAGCTTCCCTCTGAGGAAGTGAAATCTGAGCAGAGACGTTTCAGGGCGTGATACAGACAGAACTGATTTCTCTCAAGATCTAATAGTATTTCAAGCTCTCAGCTGTAAACATCCCTCTTTGCATACAGAAAGCATCTTAACAGTGTTGCCAAAAGGATGGAACCGGTCAAGAACAATTTGCAAAGTAGAGATGCAAAGACCCTTCTACATCCCTGATCAATACATATTGTAGGATTAGTGTCTGTCTGAGTCTGTATGGTTGACACCTACCAGGAAATCAAAACCATTACAGAGTAGATTGGATGGGAGGGAGGAATAGTAATGGTAAATGGAACTTTTCACCTGTGGCCACCTCATTCAAATCTGATCCAAGTCAATAATGACCAAAAGTTGTTACTATCTAATAGCTGCTGAATAACTTATTAATGATGATGATGTATTATTTGCATTACTGTCATGACTAGGAGACACACTGATAATATAAGGAACTGAGAAAATATGAAATATTCCTTCATCAGCCATAGGATTGAGAGTGTCCTTACGGAAACTGCCTCCTCAACGCAGGCATTACCGCCAAAATGTTCTGATCACAGGAAACATTGGACAGCATGGACAAGCAGGAAAATAACATTGATCAGCTAATGTGACACAAATGCCTTTATCATCATGGTCCCTCTTTGCAGTCTTCTGCTGTAAGGTATGCATGATGCCAGGAAAGGGTTAAATCGGTAGCCCCAAGTCCTCAAATGCAAAAAAGCCATTTTCTTAGGATCCAGAATGACACAACATTCTGTCCACTTTCAGTCTGCAGGCTTTTTAGGGCTCCTATGCAGGACATGGATGGTAAACACTTAATAAAAAGGGGAAAAAAGAAAGTCTCTTGCCTATTTTCTCATCATATGTATTAAACTAATTACTCTGTTTTAACAAGGGGGACTTTGTTCTCATAATTTCCAAGTTTCATTCCAAGCCCTGCAGCTAATCATGACTATGGTCACTGCTAATGAGTAGTAAATTGTTATAGTCCTTAGAGTCTGATAGGTACATTCCAGTCTGCATCATGCAGCCTTGCTTTTCTATACGTTATTGTTCACAGATGGTAGCTGTCAAATGCTGTCAACTTCATATACACATTGAGAGAGTCACATCCGCATTCCTGGAATTTATGACTGCACAGACCTCACCTTCTAGGGCCCTCAGTTCAATAACATGTCATGTCCTTTCAGTCTCACCCTGCTCTAAAATACTTTCACCCACTTATGGGCTTTCCATTTAGGAAAAAAAAAACCTTACTGAGTTATTACAATGTAAATATTTTAATAGAATAGGAAAAAAAGTCTAACTGGCTTAAAACAGCCTCCATTAATACACTAAGATTAATAGTCAGGAGCTAATGGAGCATTTGTTTTGAAAAGTTTATTTAACTTCACGGTACAGGAAAGTGGATATATATTGGGTGTCATATTATCAGGTCCCTGGGTAACAGTACGTAATGTATGAGATGTTCTGTAGTTTGATCTTTTAAAGGAATTCATCAACTTAACTTTGGCCCAAGATTCAGAACCTAAGCCCAATAGAAATGTTTTCATGATTGGTTTTAAATTACATTTTAAAAGCATTTATTTTAAAACAAATATTCCCCTGCAGTGTTTGAAGACCCAAAATTGCAGCACTAAGAACATGAAAGGGAAACAGACTACAAATAAAATGGAAACTGACTCCCTTAAATGTTCATTGTCCAAACTGAGAGAACTGTGACAACTAAAGAGTATGATTGGTGCCTAGTGCATTTTAAATTATACATTTTTATGGTTAATAAACCAAAATGTTATTAACAACCCAGGTAAAGGAATGTGCTTGTTTACAATTTATGTGTCCCAAATGTCTGTCCCAACCAAGCTAAGGTTTGTGCAGGAAAAGAAATGTGCAAAGGTGAGTTTCCATTTACTCATAGTCCAGGGTCAAACTCTGGCACAAATTAGAGCAGCCTCAGAGCCCTGCAGCTGCTGTAATTTATGTAAATTACTATTTGTATTGAAGAGGTCCTAGTCAAGGCTCAGGGCCCTGTTTGTACAGTACTTAACACAACACATATAAAGATGCCCCCTGCCCTGAAGAATTTACAACCTAAGCCTAAGACAAACGACAACAGAAAGCTATAAACAGACAGAGGAAGCAGAAAGTACCAATGAAACAATTAAGAACAGCACAAGAAGCAGAAGTCACTGCACACCAGTCCCCAAATTTTTGTAATCATGACAGAGGGAAATTTGAAAGAGGAAAAATGAGGTGGTTTTTTTGGATGTTTGCAGGGAGTTCCTTCCCAGTATAGAGAATGGTATGGGAAAAAACACACAAAGGTGGAAAGTTTGACAAATGTGCATTCTAAGACAGTCATGACTGGCAGATCAAGTGGGTATTGACAACACCATAATATACCAGATTTGATTGGTAGAGTGGGAATAGACCACAAAGTGCCCTAAAAGTGAAGAGAAATAGGTTTTTTGCTTGTTTTTTGATGTTGTAGAAAAGAAAAAGCCAGTGAGGGACACAAGAGGACTGATGTAGTCAAAGCAACAAATTAGGAACATGATCTTTACAGAAGCGTTTTGCATGAATAGATGCACAGCTTATTTAAGCTCATTTATAATGGCCTTCTGTGGCCATTGTTGCAGCTGAGAACAGCCAGAGCCCAGCAGCATTCTGGCTATGCCCTGAGTGTCTTTTTGGTCTGTGTTTGTACAACATCTAGCACAATGGAGTCCTGGTTCATGACTGGGGCTCCTTGGTGCTATGGTAATATCAAAAATAATATCACCATCCTTGGCATGCCCCCAGCATGCTCCAACGGCAGAGTATTTTGGGTTGGAGGGCAGCCAGCTAGTTGTACCAGCTTTCCACCATCCAGGGAAGCCCCTATGCAAGGGCTATTTCCTGATAAAGGGACTGAAGTACTGGTGCTCTTAAAGTTGCTAGAGTGATGTCAAGGCTACCTAGATCAATGGAGAATTGGCCTCCTGGTGTGCAAATGGACAGTTTCCCTTTAAACATTTATAATCTCTCAGGCAGTCAGAGATTAGCGCATGAGAGCCAGTGAAAATTTCTGAAATTTTATCCCTTTTATGAAACAGGTGCACCCAAGCTTTGTCCAACTGACAGCTATGTCGGTAATCTGCTAGGAGCCCCAGGGCTAAAAATGGCACACTGTGCTTCACAGGATCTGAGCACAAACACATGCTGCACCTCAGTATTAAAAGGTATGTCTACACTTACCAGGGATCGACGCTGCGGCAATCAATCCACCGGGGGTTGATTTAGCGTGTCTAGTGAAGACCCACTCAATCAACTGCAGACACTCTGCCGTGGACTCCGGTACTCCACCAGAACAAGAAACATAAGATAAGTCAACGGGAGAGTTTCTCCTGTAGACCCAGCCTGGTGTTCACACTGCAGTAAGTCGACCTAAGCTACATTATTCAATTAGCTGGAGTTGCATAACTTAGGTCAACTTAATCCCGTAGTGTAGACCTGCCCAAAATTAGTATAGCTTCATGCCACAAGCTTATTGGGCCCAATTCTTCTCTCAGGGTTGTTACACCAATTAACTCTATTTGCTTCAGTGGAGCTATTCCTGAATTTCACCACTGTAGCTGGGCACAGTGGAGAATTTCTGGTCTGTGAGAAACAGTTTTGCCATCCCATCGTAAGAAAAGAAAATGACTGGTATGGGCTACTATTCAGGGGACCTGTAATTCTAGGAAGTCCCTTCCCCACTTTTTTTAAATGACACCAAGATTTCTTCCACTCTCCCTTGTAAACCGATTTTGAGCTGGAATCTTCTGGAGGGCTTACCAGTCACATATGAACGCAAGTTTTGCTGTGATTTCCTCCGTCACTTATATCTCTTTGAACTCTCATAACCATAGAGATGTGTACATTGGACAAGAATTTGTGGGGGCTGGATTGATCCAATTCAGTGTTATACATTTTGAGGCCACAAAGGTTGTGACCTAAGGAGAATTTCACAGCAGGACTCCTTTAATGTCACTTTCAAATAAGAGTTCATCCTGCCCCTTTAAAAAACTTGGCCTGAGACAGCTGGTTGTGGTTGCACAATGGGGGGAATAACATTCTGTAAAACAATGTGTTCTATTGTCTTGCTTCACCTCTCATCTCTTGAGCCTCGTGTTACTTAAAAGGGGTGATAATATATCTTGCAAAAGCCTGAATAGAAATAACTGGAAATTTTGCTGTTTTTGTTTTGAGTAAGTGGGCTAAATAATTTCATAATGTTGCTGCTGGATTACTGGCATTCATCGGGGGGGGAAAAGAGATAGATGCAGTCCATTATGAGCCTTAATAATGAGGTTAGGAAATACATACTTAGCCATGTTGCAACATACCACTATAAATAAGTACAATACATATAAACATTGTACATTTGTTCTTATTAAATGACAGTTTTCTAATTCCTGGTGACCCAAATTAAATCACAACTCTTCTAACCCTGCCCTGTTCTCTGTTAAAAACCCAAAAGATATGCCATGCTTTTTCACTATTTTCAAAGATCTTTTTAAAGATAAACTTGTATTGTGAAAGCTTTTTGGTTTTGACACACAGAAGGGTATTATTTCCAAAAGAGAAGCAGGGAACCTGCCCCCTCCTCCACACACACAATTTTATATAGACAGAAGGGCAAGTGGTAAGAAAGTAAATTAAAATCAATTTGACTAAATAGCATTTTTTTTAGGGAATTTAGTGCTTGTGAAAGGTGACCAATTGACAGCCCTGGAAACTAAACGAGCTCTCTTTACCCGTAGACAAAAGCAGTGCAAGCCTCCCCACAGAGCCAATGGACTATTTTTGGCAAAGCTAAGAGAGAACCCAGGTTTCTTAGGTTATATCTGCACTGCAATTGGACACCCACGACTGGCCCATGCCAGCTGACTTGGTCTTGGGGGCTCGGGATGCAGGGCTGTTTAATTGCTGTGTAGACTTCCGGGCTTGGGAAGTGAGGTGGAAGAGTCTCAGAGCTCAGGCTTCAGCCCGAGCCTGGAAGCCTACCCTGCAATTAAACAGCCCTACAGCCTGAGCCCTGAGACCTGAGTCAGCTGGAACAGGTGATGGAAGACTCAAGTCTTATCTGCATATCCAGCCTCTCAGAATGAATACTCCAAATCTATGTGCTTGTCTATGGCATCTGTAAAATGGGGCTACTCCTGCACATCCACTGACATTTTGTTTTGAGACACACATATGAATGAGCACTATTCAACTGCAAAGCATCATTAACAAACAAATAGCACACAGGAGTCCTAACAAACAAATGTTATTCAGGAGGCCTCACATTCAGTCCCGTTTTAATCACTAGACAACATTGCCCTATCAGAGCCAGGAACAGACATGGAATTCTGATTCCTATCTTTCTAATGCTTCCTAGCAAATAGTTATGTAACCCAACAGCAAAATGTCTCTTATGCCCCTCTCTAAGGCCACATCTAGACTACGCGCCGTATCGGCGCGTTAAAAATCAATTGCTCGGGGATCAATATATCGCGTCTAATCTAGACGGGACATATCGATCCCTGAGTGCGCTTATATCGATTCCAGAACTCCACCAACCCCAACGGAGTTCCGGAATCGACATGGCGAGCCGTGGACATCGATCCCGCGTGGTGAGGACGGGTGAGTAAATCGATTTTAGATATTCGACTTCAGCTACGTTATTCACGTAGCTGAAATTGCGTATCTAAAATCGATTTTACCCCGTAGTGTAGACCAGCCCTAACAGATGGTTCAAACAAAGGATAACAGCCTACTACTGCTACCTGCTAATAGAGTTGCTCCCTTAGCTTAAGTGGTAGAGTTCTGTGCTGTGGATCTGAATGGTCTTGTAAACACTTTGCTGATGATCCACAGAGGAAGGGCAGGGATGTTACAGTGCCATATGATGGAACTTCTTTTTTCTTCAGATCTTTTTGAACCTAGAGAATTCTATTCCAAAAAAATCTGTTAAAAGAATATTGTTAACGTTGCAAAGCCAAGCGCCTAATAGCTAAGAAATGCCAGCATTAAGGTTCTCTTACAACTTTATTTCTCTGCCCTTGTGCAATATGATACAGTCACTAGTTATATGAACATACATCATTTTGTCCATTGGACCCTTGGCTCATTCAGTGCAGAGTTTGGACAGTGCTCAGTGAATGAGGCAGCACCTAATATAATGGGGCCTTAATCCTGTTTGGAGCTTCTGGATGCTACTGTAAGACTAATAAAAAAATCAATTATGATTTTCTTAAAGATAAAACATTATGTAAGTACTAAGTATTCTTCTTGGCTCAGGGACTATAAAGTGATACTTGGGCAGTACATAGATTCCTACAAGAACAAACAGAAGCATTTAAATCTTTTCTTTAGTGTCTGCCATAAAGAGCACCTGAGACATTCACATAGGGAGCAAGAAAATACCTGCAATTCAAATAATGAGTTATTCTAGATGGCCATTCAGAAGAACAAATCATTAATAAAAGAGTCTTGAATTGTACTCCAGCACTACCAACAAGACAAGCTAAAAATGCCCAAGGGACTCAATTCTAACTGTGAAAAACCTTTTACATACATATTTTAAACACCAAAGACACGTCAAAATATAAAAAAGCCCCTTAGGAAAATGCTGATAAACAAGATTAAAAATGCATTAGCTGTTGCCTACTTTTAAAAGGAAAGATGGTCTTATGACATTAGCCTGGGAGATGCAAGTTCAATTCCCTGCTTTGTCACAGGCTCTCTGTCTGACTTCGGGCAAATCATTCTGGTTTCTCTGGTTTCAGAGTAGCAGCGTGTTGGTCTATATCCGCAAAAAGAACAGGAGTACTTGTGGCACCTTAGAGACTAACAAATTTATTTCAGCATGAGCTTTCGTGAGCTACAGCTCACTTCATTGGATGCATCATTGGGAATAACAGTACCTTCCTGCCTCCCAGAGGTGTTGTGAGAATAACTACATTAAAGATTGTGAGGTGCTCTGATACTATAGTACAGGGGTCAGCAACTTTTCAAAAGTGGTGGGCCGAGTCTTCATTTATTCACTCTAATTTAAGGTTTCGCGTGCCAGTTAATACATTTTAATGTTTTTAGAAGGTCTCTTTCTATAAGTCTATAATATATAACTAAACTATTGTAAAGTAAATAAAGGTTTTTAAAATGTTTAAGAAGCTTTATTTAAAATTAAATTAAAATGTAGATCTCCCCGGACTGGTGGCCAGGACCTGGGCAGTGTGAGTGCCACTCAAAATCAGCTCACGTGCCACCTTCGGCAGCCGTGCCATAGGTTGCCTACCCCTGATATAGTAATAAGAGACCTTATAAGAACCTTAGATAAATTAAGTATCGGAGGGGTAGCCGTGTTAGTCTGAATCTGTAAAAGCAGCAGAGAATCCTGGGCACCTTATAGACTAACAGATGTTTTGGATCATGAGCTTTCGTGGGTGAATACGAAGTGGGTATTCACCCACGAAAGCTCATGATCCAAAATGTCTGTTAGTCTTATAAGGTGCCATAGGATTCTCTGCTGCTTTTTTAGATAAATTAGAGACTAGATAGCCTTTTTCAGACTCTCTTTTCACTCTGACTGTGACAAAACTCTTCACCGTTGCAGGAATAGATTCACCTCTTCTGCTGGCAGTGACATCCTCAGCTACAGAGGAATCTGTGGTTGAAAGGAGTTCAGCAGAGAACCAAGCAGCAGCAGCAGCATGGCTCTGGGCCCAACTTAGGAAAGCAACTCTGTTCAGGGAAGCACTTAAAGCCAGGACTGGGCTTAGTAAATTTGCACTAAATGCTAATAATTGTACTTTTATTTCCTCTTATTAAGATGTATGAAGGAACAAAAGCAGTTCTGAGGCCCTGATTCAGGAAAACACTTAGGCATGTGCTTAAGTCCATCCCTCATCAAGACAACCCGTCAGCACATGCTGATGTTTAAAGCTTGGGCTGAAGTGCTGCCCTGAATAGGGTTGCATTCCGAAAGCAGGGCTGTGGTGGGGAAGCCCCCTTGCATCCCTACCAGAACATGATTTGAGGATGCTTCTCTCCTCTGGCACTCACAGAGTCCTTCCCCTGCTTCTGGAGTACAAGATTTTCTCCAAACAAAGAAAAAGAGATTTTCTCTGTCCCTCCCAGGGGACAGGGATAATCAAAATAAAATAATAATAATAAGTCTCTTAAGCAGTGTTTCAGTCACCCCTTTAGGACTCAGCTAATCTGTAAGTTTTATTGTCCTGGATCAGGGCTAGGGTCTGTCTTTAAGCCCCCTCCAAGTAACCGTATACCTGGTCCCTTGAGGCAGTGGTTCTCAAACTAGGGACGCCGCTTGTTCAGGGAAAGCCCCTAGTGGGCCGGGCTGGTTTCTTTACCTGCCGCGTCCACAGGTTCGGCCGATCGTGGCTCCCACTGGCGTTGTTTGCTGCTCCAGAAAGGGCAGCCAGCATGTCCCTCAGCCTGCGCCGCTTTCTGCAGCCCCCGTTGACCTGGAGGTAAAGAAACTGGCCCGGTGTGCTGGGGCTTTCCCTGAACAAGCAGCGGCCCTAGTTTGAGAACCACTGGTCTAAGGGGTGCTCTGCGACTATCTTCCTCTTCACTGATCTCCCAGGCACAGCAGTCTTCCATCGAGTTACAGCCCTTTTCCTTCCTTCCTCATTTCATGGTACAGCAGTCTCAGCACGTGAGGCTATGACCGCGCTTACTGCAGTTTTTGCATAAGTAAATATCTATGTTCTGTCAGCCAATCCTGTGTCCTTAAAAAAGTGAAGTAATGCTTTTTAATGCTACCCCTCTTTCCCAGTGCTCTCACCAGTCTTTTAAGAGTACATTCTTTCAACTGGAGTGGTCTCAGTTCTTCATAATGAGTCTTTCTTTCTGTGTAATTCTCCCTGCATTTATCACAGCAGATGCTCAATGGTTTGTTGGATTTTGCATGTGTTGCAAAACTCGTCTATGTGCTTGTTAGTAAATGTAAATTACCATTCAGATTACAGTGGCCTGTTAGCACTTTAAGTACAGTTATGTCACTTCTTCTAGCACAGCTATTAAGTATGCCATTAGCCTCATGTTTAGGACATATTTCATAGAGCCTTTGTCCTTTTTGCTCTTTGGTCCATAGTTTGCCATTCCTTCTTAAATTCTCTCTTAACCAAACTTTTGAAGTTCTCTTTATTCAACGGGATCTTTATATCAACCTCCTCATTTTTTAAGGCCTGTGTTGTCATCTCTATAGCGGTCAGTATAGATTTGGCAATGCTGATCCCATTTGCCATACATAAACTCACAAATCATAGACATCATATTTGACAATCCTGTTCATCTCTTAGTTTTATCGTATAATTCAAAATCCACAACTGGAGAGACAGCCATCCAGCTATAGTTTGATTTCCCATGAGTAAAGATTTTAATTTCTTCCAGACCTGCCTTTTCACCTATGTCTTTTACCCACCTTTTGACCCTGTTAGCATGTAGGAGTTTGTGGCTCCCAGTTATTTCTTGTCTATTTAATTCCCAACAGTCCTCATATATTTGGTTAGTGCTCTTATCTTCACTATTTTCATTAACCTTAGTCCAAAAGGTTAAAGCTAACAAGTTCATCCTGACATGTATAGGCATTTCTCCAGTTGTTACCTGCAGCACACACAATAGAGTCAAAATACTCTCGCCACATGCGATTTACAGAGCTTGGGCTTGGATCAGCTCTAATTTTTGTTATGTTAATTAAGAAGCTGAATTAAAGGTGTAGCATCCATAACGTATAACTGGTTTTATTAATTCCCTCTACAGTATGAATAATTTGTTCTTATCTGCATCCCAATTGTTCCCAGCAAAACTTTTAAACAGATTAATCCTATCTTTACATTTAGTCTTGACCCTTCCAAGTTGGTTTGTTACTGGAAATAACTCCTCAGAACGTAAAATTTTGAACTACCTGTATTTTTTCTGTATAAAGATATAAGTTCCATTCTCCCTAATCTTCCTTTTTGTGAAGATTGTTCCCTTTGTTTTAGCAGGTGAGCACTTAAATCCTCAAGTATCTTCCCATTCTGAAATCCCTAAGTGCCTCATTGGTTCCCTCCACAGCTATCTTAAGTCTTCTGTCTTTGACCCAAACAGCACAGTCATCTGCAAATACGGTAATACCTATTGCTGCTCTTATACTCTCTAGGAGATCATTCATTGTAATGTTAAAACAAGGTAGGACTGTTAACATTTCCCCACGGAGTGCCATTAGTACGTTTATAAATGTTTAACAAAGCTGCCCCCACTCTGACTTGTATGGGTCTATCATTTAAGATGTTTTTTATCAATCTGAATATTCTTCCTCTTATTCCAGTTGTGACCAATCTATACAGCAAGCCTTCCCTCCATAGCTTGTCATACACTTTTTCAATGTCCTAAAAGACAGCTGTCAAACTCTTTTCCTCATGGTTTTTGCATTTCTAATCTTACCATATGATCAACTGTGCATCTTTCTTTGCTGAAGCCACTTTGTCCACAGTTTATAATTTAATTTTTTTCCAGCCATGCTACTAATCTCTCATTTATCATTCTTTCCATAATTTTGCCCATATACAGTGGGACGGCAATAGGTCTATATGCATCAGGTCTTGTTCGTAATTTGCCAGGTGTTCCTATCAGTATAACCATCACTTGCTTCCTTTTTGCCAGTAATATTCCTTTCCCCCATATATTATTACATAATTTCAATAAACTCCCTTCCGGTAAACTGTTAAACTCCCTTCCAGTAGGTGCTTAAGCATTGCATTACATATGCTATCTTTACCTGGGGCTGTATTTTTACTTTTGTCTATAGCTTTTTTGAGTTCTTGTATGCTGAAATTTTCATTCAGTACATCGTCCTTATATTCTACCCAGCCATGTAAGAGCACACAGTTTTCTTCAACAAGTATTAGTTTTTGTTCACAAAACTCTTTCCTTTGACTTGTATCACTACTAACTTTTTGGAACTCTTTTGATAAAATATTCACTTTTCCTAAATTAGAACTTTCAAATTTATCATTTGCTATAAGACCAGGTATAAACTGGATTTCTGAGTTTGTGGCACTTCAATGTCATACGTATAGCTAGGATGCCTGCTGCTACAATTCCCTTTATTAAATTATCATGAAATTCGTCTAGATTATCACTTATCCAATGGGTGCTTTGCTACTCAGCACACTTACTTTTAAAGAGTCCCCAGTTTGCTTTTCTAAGATTCCAGGTAGGAACTTCTTAAGTGTCCTCAATGTTACCTAGGCCTTGATATGTAATTAGCCTAGGAAAGTGATCACTTTCCATTTCATCTTCTTTATAGATTTCCCAGCTGCATTTACTTGTTGTATTGCTTGTTGCAATTCCCAGATCAGAACACAAAAAGGTTCCATCCAGCAGATCAATACCAAGTTGTGCATGTCAATGAACTGTTCCAGGCATTTGCCATTATAATCAGTTTTTCTGCTTCCTGATATTTTGTTATGGCTGTTAAGATCTCCACAAATAATATACGGGCCTTTGGCACCCTTAACTAACTCTTCCAATTCTAGATTGTCTATTTTTATTTACATGGATTGTAAACATTATAGATTTGTATAAAGGTGCTATTATTCTCCAGGGGAATCTCAACAGCTTTGTACTCAAAACTGAAGTTTGTATACTGTGTCAGTGTAACTAAGATCTTCCTTAATAAATATACAGACCTCTCCTCTGCTTGTTATTATTTGTCTGTCACATCTGGTTACATCATATCCTGGAAGTCTAAACATCAGTTTTCCCCCTAACCATGTTTCTTGTACACATATCACAACAGGTTTGTTTTGCATTTCAGTTTTGTGTAATTCCTGACCATGTCTTGTTAAACTATGTGCGTTCCAGGAAAACAAGCTAGAACCATGTTGTTTAAACTACATTATTACTTTCGTTTAAAATTGCATGAATGTGGTCTGTTGAAAGATTGCCTATGCGCAAATACACTGCTACCTCGATATATCGCCACCTGATAGAACACGAATTCACATATAAAGCTGTAAAGCAGTGCTCTGGGGGAGTGGGACTGCGTACTCCGGTAGATCAAAGCAAGTTCAATATAACACGGTTTCACCTATAACGTGGTAAGATTTTTTGGCTCCCAAGGACAGCATTATATCGAGGTAGAGGTGTACTTTTAAGACCACAAGAATGGCTATACTGGGTCAGACCAAAGGTTCATCTAGCCCAGTATCCTATCTTCCAACAGTGGCTGGTGCCAGGTGTGCCAGAGGGAATGAATAGAACAGGTAATCACCAAGTGATCCATCCCCTGTCACCATTCGGAGCTTCTGGAAAAGGCTAGGGACACCATCCCTGCTCATCCTGGCTAATAACCATTGATGGACCTATTCTCCAGGAACGTATCTAGTTCTTTTTTGAACCCTGTTATAGTCTTGGCCTTCACAACATCCTCTGACAATGAGTTCCACAGACTGTGCGCTGTGTGAAAAACACTTTTCTACTGCTTTTGTTGTATTTTTTATTCTTTCAGTCTTCTTCCTAGTCTGTAAATTCCAATTAATCACTGCTATCATAAATGCTATAAATTACCTACAAGCAGTATGCCTTCATCTATATTGTACAGTACATCCCCTATATTATCTTTCCTGTCCTGAACTGAGTGTTGTTGTACCAGTAGTTCTTTTCCCTCCTGGGCATTTTCCTCCTTCTCCACTTCCTGTTGTGAATATCTTTTGGTAGCTTCTCCACTGGATATTTTATGAATAGTTTTAATTTTCTGTATCTCTCTAGCTCATTCTGCTGCCACATACGCTCTGTATGCTGCACTTTGCTTATCCCCACAATTGTTGCGTTTTAGTTCTATTCCTTCCATACAGTTCTCATACTAGTTTTCTCTTGCACACTTACCACACCTCATTTTCCCCTGACAGACAGCTGCCATATACACTAACCTTTGACATTTATAACATCTCAACAGGGTCGGCATATATGGTTTAACCCAGAAGAGTTGATATCCTATAGTAACTATGTCAGGTAGTGTTACATCTTTAAATGTTATTGAGATGGCTGTGGATGGTTTTACTCTTCCCCTCTCCTGCTAATCTGTCGCTTAACAAACAACACTAGGCTTTACCTATATCCCTTTTAATTTCACCTTAGTCATGCCTAGTGGAACTCCATACACTACCCCTCTTGCTTCTATCATAAATTTAGGTAGCAGACAAATTACTTTTATTTTCTCTATATTGTAGTTTTAAGGAGTTTCTCAACCAGTTCCTTATGTGTATATTCTACTAGTAAATCTCTGCCCAGCATTTTTATAGTGCTTAATATATTTCTGATACTTTATCTAATCCATTCTCCTGTTTCTGACGGATTAACATCACTTATCTTTACATCTTCAGCCAGTGATTTGATAATTATAAGCCATCATTCCTTTTCCTCACTCTTTTTTCATCTCCGCCTGCTCCCTCTTCTTCAGATACAGATACTTCTATTCTTTTTTTCCTTCTTCCTAATCTGAAGCCATTCCTTACATCTTCTTCCTCATTTTCCAACATAACTTCCAGCCTGTCCCTCTCAGCCTGTATTTCCAGCTCTGTTCAGTCAATCAGCCACCAGCCCAAACCGCCCCTGAGTTCCACACCCAAGCTTAGAGCCCAGGGCCACCCAGAGGATTCAGGGGGCCTGGGGCAAAGCAGTTTCGGGGGCCCCTTCCATAAAAAAAGTTGCAATACTATAGGGATTTCCCCTCGATGCGGGCGCTGGCCGCTTGACGCCCACTTTGCCGCCTCTCGCGGAAACGGGCATGCTGCACCCTGCGGACTTAGAGCTCACTGTAGTCGATATTATCTTTAGTGATCTCTCTGAGTGGTCACTATACAAAGACCCAGAAAAAGACAATCACTCTACTGCAGACGCGTAATCAGCTCTGGTCTAATTAAACAGTGGAAGGGACAGTAAGATGTAACCTGTGACTTCAGGCGACAGTCAAGGTAAACACCTGTCCCCACCTCTCTCTTTTGATGCTCTCAATCAGCACAGGACTAATCAGTCTATTGCCTGTTACTGAATGTACAAATAAGAATACACAATTTCATCTTCACATCCCTCACCCCGGCGAATTCAATTGATTTGTACCCAACCCCAGCCCCAAAATCCTGAATCACCTTGGGCACACAGATCGTTTGCAGGGATACCTAGTAGAAGTTAGTCGTGAATGTATAAAATCTGGTCCTGAAGCCTTTCCCTCAGTCCCCAGCTCATCACTGCTGTAGGTGAGATGCTCATCTAGACTTTGCTCTTACAACATCCGATAACTTGGCCAACGTCACGAGACTATGAATGCCACTGGCATCGTCATAAAAACAAAGATGTAATAAGGACTAGTCGTACTGTTCATACTTTCTAAATTATTATACTTTTTAAGATATATGTGTATGTTTTATCATACAACTTTATGCATTTATAAGATAGTGTGTATTAATGTTTCAATTCAATTCAAATCTTCCTCAACAATCCATCTAATTGGCAAAACATTGCACATAATTAACTTCACCAAAACTGCGGTGGAGAGGGTGTTTGGGAAAATGTGTGGTGGTCGTGTACGCGGGGTGTGTGAATAGGGAAATCCTGAACCACTCTAAACAATAGAAGGCTTCAGGTTGTGTGGACATCTTTTCAGCTTGGCCATTTATCAGGAAACAGATGGCAAAGGATTTCCCACCCTCTTCACTGGCGAACGCGCCTGGATTCTTTTTGGACATTCCTTTCTCAGTAATACTGAGCAGTACAGAAAGTGAATGTAGTGAGTGGCAGGACAACTTTTAGTTTGCAATCCAGTACTGGAATCAAGCCATGTCGGTTCAGGCCATGGGTTCCAGCAGCCAACTGTAGTTTTTAGTCTAATGAACTTCAGATTTGACGGGATATTCGGACCAGTGATGTCTATTGTGCTTGGACAGTTTCTTGAGTTTTAATGTGCCTAAGTATCACTTTGCATGATCTTTACTGCCCAAAATGAAGGATCTGGTATAGTCAGAAATTGTTACATGTACACAGCATTACAAAATATAATTAACACTCGCAGCAGTCCCAAGTGGCACTGTACTACAGCATCCTGCCCTTCACATCGGTTTGTAGATAAAAAATCATTAAGAGTTACGTGGGAATATAATGAAGAGAATAAAGAGCAATATCTTGAACTCATCTTGATATCCCCCACGTAATTTGCACGCCACCCTGTAAATCAATATACCTGATCTCTGGCCAACTCTGCTAATACTACTACCGCATTTTACAACAGCGAGAGGTAAGCACTGCTAGTCTAGAGCACAACTCTCATGTTCTGTCTGTGTCAAAAAGTGAAATGGAAAAGTATATATTTATGACGTGATTCTTAATCTCCTCGGAAAGCGGACCTCATCATTTTTCCTCTCTCCCAGGAGGAGCCGGAGAGCAACCATTCTCCTGCCAGATCCCTGCCACCATCAAAGCCATCTTTACCTAGACTAGCCCCTGGCAACCTAACTTCTACAACCTTTGTTAAAAAAGAACTCCTATATTTGCAAGATATATTGGCATAAATAATAAATAATACATTAAAGATAAATAAAGTTACGGATAATAAAGCATCAAAGAATAGTGGATACAAATTCCTGTAAGTTCATCATAGGACAGAAACTATTTAAGGTGATGTAATATTGGACAGTGTAAGAGAAAACCCAACAATGCGAATAGATGGTAAATCTACTTCCTGTTCACACTTTAGAGGGGTGTAGTAACAAAGAAATAAACTTTGAACCCATTGTCTACTAACTCAACTAGTACATGAGCCAAATTCACAGCACCCTTATCCCTACCACGGCTAAGTACTTAGAACTGCCTAGGATGTAGGGGACACTGAGCACCAACACGGTATTCAGACAACAACATTAAGAATCAGCTCCCAGTTCATCACACAACCCCTCACCCTCTGACTTAATTTCACCCTGTCTGTTTGCGTCGCACCACGCTTCCCCCCCCCGCAAGCCGAGTCTATTTTATTGTTGAACAGCAGGCCAATGACAGAGCCATTACGTGTTAATTGAAATTTTCAAGCCCCTACAGTGGTCTGCATGCAGCAGGAAACACAGACGTTAGTATCGGCGAACGAGAACTAGGTTGGATAGGTGAGCCCCAGGTCCCCTTCTCTTTCCAAAATAATTTGGAAAGGAATTGACTTCACGCCGTGCGCTCGTTCCCCTTCCTGCAGGAGATAGGGGGGAGATCAAAAGTCTCAGCCCCTGCCGTGCCATATTGCCAGACCGGGCTATTTTCCTGCGGTTACCTTACATGAATCCCAACTCTAGTTCTGGAAACAGACCCAGGCACGGCACAGAACTCACCGCTCAAACACAGACACACCCCTGAAAACCACACCACCACTCCAATATTACAAACCTAGGGGGAATCACAGGGTCAAACACTCACGGTTGGAAGTCCCAGGAGCTGTTCAGGTGAGTGAGGTCACTGCAGAGATTATTCCATCCTGTCTCCCAGTCCCACCCGACCAGAAGAAGCTCCCTCGCTCGGTGTCTCCTCCAGGTGAGTAGGTACGCCTCCCCCTCCCCCAGCGGCTGGCTGTGCCTGAGCTCAGCAGTCAGCGTCTCTGGTTGCCTAGCTTCCGGGAGGGAGACGCAGAGCTGCTTCGGCCAGCGGGGCCCCGTCAGGGGAGTATCAGACACAGTCGCGGCCGGGGGCCCCTGCGGGATGTGGGACCCGGGGCAAATTGCCCCACTTGCCCCCCGGGTGGCCCTGTTAGAGCCAGCCAAACCAGTAGCTGTTCCAGGCCCAACCAGTCAGCCCACCACTTCCTATAGGGGCTTTCCCCTTTTAAGCTTCCTCCCTCCACGCAGAGCAAGCCTTGCAGGTGTGTCTGGTTAGTGCTGGCTGAGCCCAGAGGAGCTTGTTAGCATCCTTTCTATTAGGGCAAGGGCAGGCCCACTCACAGAACTGCAGAGAGAAAAGATGGCACTCAGGAAACCTGAGCTCAATTCCAGCTCTGTCATGGATTTCCTGTGTGATCTTCAATATGTCACTTAATTTCCTTGGCCCCAGTTCAGCAAGGTAGTTAAGCATGTGAGTAATCCCATTAATGTAACAGAGCTACTCCAGTGCTTAAAATTACCCACGTGCTCAAGTACTTTATAGAATCAGGGTCTCTGTGCCTCAGTTCCTCACGTGTGAAATGCTCCTACCTTTTGTATGTCTGTTCTGTTTAAAACTCTAAACTTCTCAAGGTGAAGACTGCGAGTACGGACAGAATCTAGCTCCCTGGGGCCCTGATCTCAGCCGGTGCTAGTATATTACAAATAATAATAAATAATTATGTTTAGTTTGCATAACAAAGGTGATAAGATTTTAGAATACTGGTTTCAGCGTTTCCTAAATGGAAACACAGGGAAAGCTCCCTGTCACTCTGAGTCACATTAACATTCAATATAGTATTTCCTCAGCATGAAGAGGCACAGAAAAATGTAAAGAATAAGGCTCTGAGTTGAAAAATTTAAACAGCTTTTTATAGAAGAGGCAAAATATTGCTGTGTCTTAATCACAGAAGAATGTTTGCTTTATAGCTTTAATAGCTCTAATGATTAGCAGTACTATGGAGTGTGGAGACAAAACTTCTAAAATAATTATTAGAATTGGGCCTCTATTATAACCCAAATCTAAGCAACCATGAATGTTGGTTCTCAAATTCTGGCCGCAGATGTGTATCAAAACTTTGCCAGTGGTCCCCGACTCTATAAAGTCTGAACCAAACCCCAGGATCTGAACATTCCTGACATTTCAAAAGGTAAATCCAGACTGTTCAACCTGTGTGCATCTCTAAATTGGATTATTTCACCCTAAACATGCATTGATCATGCTTGCTACAAACAGAAAAGGCAAAGCAGTTTTTCCTGTTTATATACTGGTTACAGCTTAATTCTAGTGCTACAGTGGAACCATTGTACTACAGATTTCACGCTGACATGCACATTCCTTCAGGTGCGATAGGGTAAAGGAATTAAGACGAAGCTTATCAAGAAGAATTGTGCAGGTGCACAACAGAACATGTTGCTCCTACAGCAATGACGGGGCAGCATTCTTCTCACATATCGTGGCCCAATTTACAAGGCAATTGATGAGAAGCACACACAACAGTCTATTTTCTGATCCAAAGCCCACAAATAAAAGCATTTTCTAAGGTGAACAGAAATGATTTTCAGCTCAGACTGCATCTCTTCACCCTGCCAAGAGATTTGAATAGGAACATTCTACTGCTGAACAATCCATGGCAAAAAGGATTTATAATTAGATGCAAAGGCAACAAGAGTAAAACAAAATTTAAAATTTACTCACAAAACCTGGCAAAGATTAGTTTGGAAAAACACCTGTTAATTCTTAGCACAGTCATGATTTCCCAGGTGACATTTAACTCCAGGAGACTTAGCCAGTTTCCCATTATTTCAGCTGGGTTGCTGGGTGCGGGCAATAGGTGTTGTGATAGGAAGACTTTCTGTTTGGGAGGTGGGGCAATGTTGGGACTCTTGGAAGGAGAGCGTTCAAACCAATCCAACCCTCTAACTCTCTCCCCCCCTGCATGCCTATTGAGACTGGCATCCCCACCTGCTGGCACAGCTCAGGCTGGGAACAAAGAAGGCCAAAGAAAGATCACATTGTAAGGTCAGGCCGGGAGCAGAGAAGATGCCTCATGCTGATAGCTTAGGAGAGACAGAAAGCAGGCAGGCAGCATGAGGTTATTGGCCTGCTCAGAGGGAACATGTGCACTAGCACTCAGCAGAGTGCCTGTAAGGTCTCATATGGTAGCAAGGAGGCCCAAGAAGCTGGGCCCCTGATAGGGATAGATAATGAGTAGGATTGGATTTGAGTTTACTCATTTACATTCCCTCAGTAAAGGACCTCTAATACTCTAATTATAATAATAAGTGGAGATATATCTATCTCATAGAACTGGAAGGGACCCTGAAGGGTCATTGAGTCCAGCCCTCTGCTTTCACTAGCAAGACTAAGTACTGATTTTGTCCCAGATCCCCGAGTGGCCACCTCAAGGATTGAGCTCACAACCATGGGCTTAGTAGACCAGTGTTCAAACCACTGAGCTATCCCTTTCCTCACATTACTTGTCTAAACTAGGTAAATGATCTCAGCAACACTCCATTCCCAAACGTGCTGAACAGAGTTTGGCCCTGCCTATATTATTATCCAGACTAGAGGTATTTTCACCCACTGAGACCAAAAGCATACAAGAGCCTCAGTAGAACATGGTGTCCAACATGCTTCCTGGGAAGCTGTTGAAAACATCTCCTTTAGCAGTCAAACTATTCCTGACACCATCTGATGGGGAGTCTGGGAAGAATCACCTTTGGCAATGGCTGTTACCAACCAGTCATTTTCTGAGTGTAGACAGGTTATGTGGTCAGGAAAATGTAGTTAAGGAGGCAGCTGGCACTATCCTTGTAACCATCTAATGCAATTTAAAAATTAGGGATTTTGTGTGTTCTAGTGTTCACTGGCACTTTGGGTGGATACAAACAACAACATTTAAAAATAAAAACTAAGGGGAAAACTTTGGTGCTCACAATTGCACACGGCCTATTTCTCTTGCCATATGCTGCAGACAGCTGCATGGAGATCCAAAGGGACTCTGTGCGACAGAACCTGCACCCCCATGAATACCTTCTTGCAGGATCAGACCCCTATACTTGTCTGCACTAGAAACTTCTATAGTGCCTTTCCCCCTCTGGCTTTCTGTCAAACAAACCTTTGTAGCTAAAGGCAGGGCCCAGTAGCGGGTAAAAAACTTACTTTACAGATGCAGAGATCAAAATCTTAATCATTTCAAAATTAACTTTATTTTCCCACCATACCTCATTGCTATTTCTGACAGACACTTGAATTTGGGGTCCATATCATGTCCACATTTAAGTCCCTCTTAAAGATCCCTTTGTACTTGTAAGCAGAGTCAGGATGAGCTGTACCCTGACATCTGGTGGTGAAGTATGGGAAGTGTGGAAAGAATGTCTGGAATGTGAAATCTCAAATATTTGCATAGGCACGCCTACCCCATCCCAGACTGCCGAGCTGTGGGACTGCTTTGTGACAGAAATGACTCAACCTCAGTTGGGTGGTACTTGCTAGACAAGGGACATGGGTTCCAAAACCCAGTGAAGGGAGAGAGGTTGGGAACAGGTATTTCTGCTGGGTGGTGTGGGTGCGAGTGCCTTGTGAAGCTAGAAGCTGCGGTTGGTCTCTCTTCAATGTAGAATATCAGAGTTGATTTTTTTATTTCCTGAAGAGTCTAGATATAAGTTACTGAACTGAACTCACTTTGGGCTAATGGTGCACTAGCACTGGGCTTTTCTACTATTTTCTGAAATCACAAAAAGCTTAAATTATGAGACTGGAGCACTGAGTGCTGTGCTAACTGTGGGGGAGCTGAAGCTATGACTGGTGGAACAGAGCAGCTGTGGAGCTGGAGCAGTTTGTGGGAATGGCTGGAGCGGACCACAGACAGCTGGTGGAGCCGAGCGGCTGCCAGAGCGGAGAGGAGCTGTGGAGGCGTGTGGAGCAGCCCAAAGGAGCGAGTGGAGCCCGAGCAGGGTGCAGGGACAACGCGGAGCAGCTCAGGGGCAGCTGGTGAAGCGGAGCAGTTTGTGAGGACGGCCGGAGGGAGCAGAGGGAGCGGCTGGAAGGCGGAGCAGTTCTGGAGAAGGCGAAAGCAGAACCCCACGAGAGAGGCAGGAGTAGTTGGCCCTGGACACGTAGGTGCCCCTTCACCCAGGCGTGGGGGTGAGAGGGCGTCTACCAGATAGGACTCTGAATTCTGGGTTGCATTGGCCAGAGACTTATTGGTGGTGGAGTGAGTATTGCGACTTAAGGACCCTAAGGGGAAAAGGACATTGCCAAATGTACTTGGAGGTGGGTGGTTTGTGGTGTGTGATAACTCTGTTGGGGTGTATTCTCCATTGGGACTGCCGCATTGATTCCTTCCTTTTATTAAAAAGAGTTGCTACACGCAGACTCCGTGCACCTTTCTGTGGCAGTGAAGGAGACTTGGCGCACGTTTACTTGGAGTGCTCCAGTTGCAGCCCCCTGTTCCGGCTCCTCACTGACTTCTTTTTTACGTTCTTAGTTGCACTTTTCCCTCACCTTTTATCATGCACTTCCCATCCCGTAGGCCCCACGAAGGTCGCGGATCCTTCTCAACCTCCTCTTGGCCCTGGCCAAACCTAGCCATCTACACACCGGGGAGGAGTTGGCCAACGGACTTCCTGCGACTGTTGGGACCTATTTTCCGTCCTCCGTGCTGTTCCCGCATTCCGGGCCGATGAGTTCCTACTGGCGCGTCCACTGGCTCCCATTGACGCTTTGAGCAGCATGGCGTTGCCGGGGTTCTCGGCTCTGTGTCCCCACAGGTTCCCTTAATTAGCCCGATTGACTCACGGGTCCTGATCCTGTGTTTTTCATTAGTGTCCACGTAAGATATGTGTGTTGCTAGCCCGTGGATCCTCCCCTGAGGTGGGGGGAGGTCCTTTAGAAGTGGGCGGGCTTTGCACGACCCACCCCTGGGGATTGCAATAGGCTCAGACTCCGGGCTTGCGGAGAGGGGACGTATTGCCTCTAGAGGCGGCCAGGACGGTGTGTATGTAACGGTCCCAAGGTCACTGGGTGGGGCGCGAACCGGGGATGCATGGTGGTTATTGAAACGGACCCTGGTACTGAACCTGGCCCTTGTTCCTGCCAGGAACTCAGAGGGCCGAAGGGTTACATTTTTAGGGGCTCGTTGGATGCCCTGGGTCAGTACCCTCGCAAGCACCTGTTGGGGTTCCACTCTGTTGGGAAATAATGTTTTGTATTTTTGAGAAATTGCTGTTTGGACAATGGCTAATATGTCAGATTTGTTGGGCCCCAGCTGCAGCCTCTAGCTCAGGGGCGGGCGACGCAGCCTATGATTGGCAAAAAGCACTGGTGGCATATATGGAAAAGATTGTGTCTGGCCTATGCTACGTCAAACTCTTGTTCACTGTAAGGTTAGGTTATTTGCTGGGAAGAGGGTTTGAACCCTGGGTGAGCATACCACGGAAATGCTGCGGGAGTGGCAGGTACCTGAGGGTAGGAGAACAGCGGTGCATAGTCTAATAGAGAGCGTAGTGGCCAGCAGTAGAGTAATTCGCACCCTGAAGCTCATTGGATCCTGGGGTCAGTGTGAGGACTGTCTAGGACCCTTGAGAATACCTTTGGGAGACGTGTAGAGGGCCCTAGGACGTTACTGTAAATTCCTAATTCCCGACAGCAAAGGGGTGAGAAATTTCAGCCTTATACAGAGGCTGGAAAACTGCTTCAGAGAGCCTGTTATGAGGGGAGCAGTTGACTGCTGAGCAGCAGGATCAGACCAGACGGGCTCAAGCTGTAGAGGGAGCTCAGTTCAGAACCAATGCGACTTCGATCTGCCGGACTAAGAGAACGGCTAGGAACATCGCCCCGAGTACTCCCAGCTGATAAAGGAGGTCAGGAAGGAGGAAGGAAGAAAAGGCAGGCGGCCACGCGAGTGGTGGAAAGCCCAACATTGAACCAAGCCAGCACAACGCCACGGCCAGGATGGCCAGTGTACTGAATGGTTGAGGCACCACAGAGGAACTCCAACAAATGCAGGTCTGACGGAGACGGATAGGCTGAGCCTGCAAAGATCATTGACCGAGCTAAGATTTCCAGGAATAAGGAGCCTCGAGGGGCTGTGCACGAGGGAGAAGTCGAGTATCAGAACCAGCTGGCCACCCCGGCGAAGGGGGGAAAGGACAAGTCTTTGGCTACGGGTGTCAGGGATGGCAGCAGTGGCTGCTAACTGCCATAAGGAAGAGAACCCTCCGTAGGGTGATGAAAAGCTGAGGATCAGGTGGGAGAGAGCCCAAGTAGCTGCCAGAAGTCCGGGGACGAGACCAGCTAGGCCTACAATGTGAAAGATTCCCCAGAAGAGGACCATCCAGCTGGGATCCCTGCAGGAGGTGATAGGGCTCGAGCAGGAGGTGCTGGTGAGGGAATCGACAGGGCGGCCAGTTGGAAAGCTGCTTGACCTGGATCTTAAGTGACTGTAGTATTGTTCAGTCATTCTACCCAACAGATGTTAGAGCACCTGCTAAACAGCAGCTGGACTGGCATTGGTCGGTGTGGCGCCAGGCATGGCATGAATTACCCTTATCAGAAGGGGATGTCATAGTGCACCTGGAATCCAGAGGAGGTGTGTGGCGAAAGGCAAGGAGGGAGACACAGCTGCGTTAATAGCCCTGACCGAAAGGACCATCTGATGTGTCGTGGCTGATAGGGACAACTCCAGTCTCGTAAGGGCTCGCGGGATGTACTGCAGACGACGGGCGGGGACCATACCTGGAGTACCCTGATGATGCCAGACGCGTTTGTGCTGAAGCCTGATAGTAAGAGTTGAGGTGCTAAAAAGGGAGGACATCTGAGCTACAAGGGGGGCGCTGAAGACATGGTGGCCAACCCCCTTAGTAGTGGCCTGGCAAGATGGAGGCAAGAGAGCTACTTTGTCGAGTGAAGTACACAAGCTGAAAGGGCAGCAGTAAGAAGGGGCATGAGCAATGATAAGCAGCCGACTGAAGAGAGTTCTGGAAGGAGTGCTGTCCCCAGTGGAGTCAGAACCTTAACCTGCGTGAAGCCCCAGGAAAGGTTGACGTATAACTGATGACTAATGAAACAAAGTAGGATGTTGTGGTAGGCAAAGGAAAAAGGATAGCAGACCTCTTTGAGCGTGAATCAATTGGTAAAACCCAGGGTGAGACTCAAGTGCTGACTATGACGCAGAAAGTTTGTTTGGAGATCCATTGTCCGAGGAGTGGGAAAGAGCGCGCTGAGAAGGAAACTCTGATGAAAGAGCCAAGGGTTCTCATGCATGAGTGGGAAGGGGGATGTGCAAAAGGAGTGAGAGACAGATATCAGGACTACATGACTCTCGACCTTTCAGAGAGAGATCTAGAAGGCTTGCTCTCTCCGAGATGGAAGATGTGCCGACAACATCTTCAAGGAGCTGGTGCTGCAAATTGCATTTCAGTACAGAGTGCCCGCAGCTCATACGCCGTCACCCATTTGTGGTGGTTCATAAAGAAGAATGGGAAAATGGAGGTGTATGACACCGCCCCACCCTAAACCGCACGTACTGTGCTGTGACCAGTACAACAATGAACCTCGAAGTCCAAGGGCCTTAGGACTGTTGCGGGGAAGCCAGGGGGTTCTCTGTGGTTGGATCTTCGGAAGTGGCTTACTCCAGATCCCCCTGGTTTGAAGAAGATAAGGAGAAGACGCCTTCATTCCTGGGCCATTAGGGTGTTGCAGTCCGAGCATGCCCCAAGGGATTTCTGGGAGCACCTGGCCAGCATTTCAAAGCTTATGGAGAAGGTGTGGGAGACGATGAATTTATGCAAGTGTTAGGTTTATTTGGATGACTTATTGTGTTTGGAAGAAACTTATGGTGGATCATTGAAGAAAGACTTCGTAAAGGGCTGATAGGCGGGAGGATTGGATGGTTTGAAGCTTTCAAGTTGACAAATGGCCAGGTCTGAAGGGGACCTCGGTGAAGTCATGTGGGCCCACATCATGTCCCAAGGGGTGTGAGTATGATCCTTGAGAAAATGAAGCACTCATTGACCGATGGGCCACGTCCAAGCAGAACGACAGAGAACTCAAGACCTTCTTGGGTTTGAGGGGCTACTACCGCAGTTTGTGAAAAAACTATGCTAAATTGTTAAACCCCGCCAATGATCTTACCGGGAGATTATCAGGGTTCCTAGCAAGGACAAAGCTAAGACAAGAAGAAAGGCCTTCCCGGTGCAGAGACACTATGGGCCCCTTCGAACCCTTTGGGCCACTGTTAGGGATGAGGAGATGTGAAAGGGCTTTTGCGAGAAATCAGTAGCGTGGCCGAACTCACGCCCCAGGTCCTAGTCTTGCGTGACCCAAGCAAGCAGGTATCCTGCGATACTGAGGCCGAGTTTGGAGGGTCGGGGGCGAGTACTGGTACCAGGAGGGTGAAGGCAAGCGTAACGGTAGCTTTGCCACGAGGACTGTTGATAGTTGAAACCTTGCATATCCCACCACAGTGGAGGTCTTGGTGCTTGAAAGGGCCACACTGAGAAATTTCGAGACTACTTGGATGGGCTCAGGTTTCAGGTGTGACAGACAAGAACCCACTGATCCTGGGTAACAAGTGCTGGAAACTGGGGGCGTACGGGCAAAGAGGTGGGCGCTTTGGCTAGCTCAGTTACTTCAGCATTCAGTACCGATCAGGGAGAAGCAAGGTAGATGCAGATGCATTGGCCAGGTCCCACAGCACCAGAAGTTGGCTTGCGATACCATGATTGGAGTAGAGAGCTATTGTGCGTGTGAGGTTGCCAAGGAGCGGAGGCCCATGAAAGCTTCGATGGATGTGGGTCTGGAACCTTTGGGCCTACCCACTGAAGCGTGCTTCTGCTTCAGTAAACTATTATGGCTTTGGACAATCTCCCTATGCCCTGCTCAATGCGGCCTGACTGCGCGGAACCCAGCTGCAAGATATTGACGTTCGTGATACACTATTGCCAAAAGGAAGGGGCAAGGCCAGCTGCGGTTTCCCACCGTACCCCAGAGGGCGAAACTACATTGAGAGAATGGAACCAAACAAACATGATTCAGGGTCAAAGAGTGCTACACCGCCGACCACAACCCTGGCTACAAAGCAACAGAAATGCAGCTAGTGCTGCGGAAAGAGTACAGAGCCCTGGCCATGGAGGGCCCTGCATGACTGACTTTGGACATTTAGGATGGAGAGGACCTGAACTTGATCCCAGTAGAGTCTAATTGGCACGGATGCTGAAGATGTTCGCAGGAAATGTGAGGACCTGCGAGCGGATGTGTTCAAAGGGACAAGCTGGCTGCCCACCGAGGGCTGCGAGTATCTGAAGGAACATCACCAGCAAAACCAAACCTCGTGGGAGCTGGAGTTTGGCAGTGATTTCTGTCTTGAGAATTGGAGCCAAGAGGAATTTGGGAACCATGCCTAGTAGTGACCGACCATATACGCGATTGCCGGCAGCAGATCCCACCACATTGAAATTTTCCAAAAGGGGCCCACTCACTTCGCTCGAGTATTGTGGGAAAAAATATTCTCAGGGGATGGATTCCCAGCGGATACACTCAGATCAGGACGAGACTGTTGAGAGTCCACCTTCTGGACACGCCTTACCACCGCAAGTGACCCTCGCCAGCGAGGTTCAACCGAAAACGCCTCAGTACGTAGATATGTTGAGGGACTTTGCAAGCAGAGAGAAGCAACCTGGAGCAAATGTTGCATTCGGGGTGCACGCTTACAACGCCACAAGAACGATGCTCCGGGACAGTTCACCCACATATCTCTTGAGTATTGCGGCGAAACCAGCTACTCCATACGATCTGTGGGCTTTGGCAAGACACAGAGGATGGCATTAGCGATGAAACCCATCAGCAATTGATCCGACAACTCCCGAGAAAGCTATGGGGGGATGCTTATCACTTAGCTAAGGTTCGTGCGTCCCCGCGGAAGAACGCAGACCGCCAACAAACAGCCGATTGATGGCTAGGGTGTGACCCTGCAGAGCGCCAGCCAGGGAAACAGAGGTCCCGTTGCAAACTTTGAGGTGTTGCTGGCAAACACAACGCAGAGCGACAGATGAGAGGCTGAGATACCTGACTTAGTGATGGCAAAAGCTAGGGAGGACGGACCGGTACAGGATCAAACCTGAAGAGAGTCCACGGGCAGAACACAAACCGTGCATAGGAAACCGTTTGTCCCTTGGGAAGGTTGGTAGGCAGCCCTTTTAAGCTGGGTCAACAAACCCAAGGCAACTGGCACAGAACGAAGGCTGCCGTGTACAAGCTGCCTTTCAACAGTGGACAGCCGGCCCGTCCTGCAGCTAACTACCCCTACTCAGCAAGTCTGACACGTGAGATCTAGAGGAGGAAAGACAGGAACCATGGGTATCCGGGAAATGAAAGACAAGATTCCCAGATCTCAATAGCTGAATCACAAAAGAGAGCACTCTCTTCTAGCCCTCAACCCCATATTGGCCGAAGTAGTTTGGCCCATTCCTGACACTCCTGAGCCACTGCGTGGGACCCACCGTGGTGCACTGACTCATACACAGGTATTCGGACCAGATGCGACACACAGAGGGAGGACAGGACTGAGCACCCCTTCGACCACTCCACTGATGAGACGTAGGAAATCAGGGGCCAATGCCAGTAATCTGAGGAAGAACATCACAGGAAAACCTCCCATCCATCCTCAAGAGGATGTCCCATTACACCAGTAACAGAGAATTCTCATAAGGACGAGAACGGACGATATGGTATAAGACAGGGAAACAGCATTAACGAACAATGCACGCGGTGGAACGATGAGGAGGCCAAGAACATTTAGCAACAAGGTTTGTGAAAGCAAAGACTGGGCATATCTGGGCCCTTTGGGAGAGGGACCAGTAGAGTAGGTAAGTGAGGGAATTGGATGTCCGGGGACGACAAAATTCGCCGGCTGAGGGGGGAAGATGTACGCAGGTCAGGAAGTGAGCTGTGCCCTGAACATCTGGATTGGATGAATCTAATGGGGAAGTGTGGAAAAGAAATGTTATGAGAATGTGAGTCTCAAAATTGAATAGGTACGCCAGCACAGAGACAGCAAGGCGCCTGGGAATGTGATTTTGACATTTACTAGGGCAAGAATCCTCAATTTTCAATTGCTTGGGCGGATAGATAACGGTGTAATGCCACCGATTGTAGTGAATGAGAACTTAATACAGGACTGCTTATGGACAGAAAATGTCTACAAATAGAAAGATAAAGGCACGGCTAGCACGAGGGGAGACGGGTCCAAAACCCAAGTGAACTGAGAGAGATCGGGAGACAGGAGATTTGGGTGTGTGGTGCGTGGTAGCGGGTAAGTTGCGACCTAGTGTGTGTGTTAGAAGACACCAGTATCCATTATCTCTTCTCTCTACTAGGTGGAATAGTGCAAAAGTTTTGATTTTTTTATAATGTCCGAAAGACTTAGATACACAGGTGCTGAGACCTGAATCGTCAACTTTCGGCTAAATGAGATGCACTAGACATGGGGCGTCCACACTATGTGCATGAAATCATAGGAGCTGAATTACTGAGCTAGGAAAGCACTGCGGGTGCGTGGCTAAATAGTGGGGGATCCTGAAGCGTATACTGTTAGAATAGAGCAGCGTGGTGGAAGTGGAGCAGGTTGTGGGAGGCTGAGCGGACAGCAGGGAGCAGCTGGGTGTAGCGGAGTGGCTGGCAGACGCGGGAGTAGCTGGTGGGTGTGTGGACAGCCCACAGAGCGCTGAGTTGGAGCGAGCAGTTTGCAGCGTGAACAACTGGAGGCAAGCGTCCGGAGGCAGCTGGTGGAGGGGAAGCGTTGTGAGGGATGGCGGAGAGGCAGAAGTGGAGGGTCGGTAAGGTGGAGGCAGTTCGTGGAGAGGGCGGAAGGCAGAACCATGGAGAGGCAAGGACATGTCTGGCCCGGGACCACGTAAGGTCGCCCTTCTCACCCAGGGCTGGGGGGAAGGGACCTCTACAGATAGACTCTGAATTTGGGTGGCATTGACAGAGAGTTTGGGCGTTGGACTTTGGAGGGATTGGACTTGAAGCCCTAAGGGGAAAAGGGACATTGCCAAATGTACTTGGGGTGGGGGGTGGTTATGGTTTGTGTTAGTAACTTGTCGCGATTGTTTCGCCATGGATGCCGCATTCAGTCCTTCCTTTATAAAAGGATTTTGCTCCACTCAGACTCCGTGCGTGCGATGAGGGGAAGGATGCCTGTCTAGAGGCGCCCAGTGGAAGGCGTTGTGGTATGTAAGGGTCCAGGTATGGATGGGGCTCAAGCCGGTTATGCCTTGTGGTTATTGTGAACGGAAAACCCTGTATATGAACCGTGGCCTTGGTGCTGCCAAGCTCAGAAAGGGGCAGAAGGTGGGACATATGCAAATGAATAAAGACTAGGCAAGCTGTTCCCGCAGCTGAAATCAGTTCCAGACCTCGGCATCTCAAGAGGGCACTCTGTATCTGAGGCATGTGGGACACCCTCATAGGATGAGTAACAGGGTGAAAAAAATTTTGGATGCGATAGGAGTGAGACCATAGGAGGGGAGGTGTAATTGGCAGCACACAGGGTCATAACAGCTCAGAAGCGGGGCGTTGCTGGTCACTGCCCCTGTGTTTGCAGTTAGTGTATGATCCCCCACCGCTCACACTGTCACACACAACCTTCTCCCCTTGAAGCCCAGTACCAGACCCTCTCCCTCTCCACAAGCAGCGATCTGTCCATGGGGACACAGGCCTCGCGGGACGACCCAGATGGGCGGCTTTGTCTTGCATCTCTCGTGCAGGGAGCACAGTAAGACGAAAGGCCACAGGAGCACAATGGTGCTAGCGAGGAATAGGAAAAGATCCGCCGTCTCTTCTCTCTCAGAAATTTGTAAATCGCACGATGGACATGCCAGCAACCAGGGGGCTCAACAGCACCAACGTCCTCTCAGCAATGGGAAGGGGAACCATCTCTATCACACGAAGGAGACTCCTCACCTCCTCTGCCTACGTTCAGCAGCCGTTAAGTATGGATTTGGTTTAGCTAGGCAACCCCCTCAACCCCTAATTCCATCGCATGACAAGGAAGACAAGACTCTCAGTTTGGGCACCGCGCGCGGCAATGGTAGGTGCACAGAACCCTTATAATAGTCAGTCTGAGTGTGAGGAATGTATGCTTGTTGAAGGCGCTGGTGAGTTTCGAATCCACCCACTTCATCATCACTGGCCAGACAACTAGTGTCTTGATAAGCACATAGCGCTGCGAACACTCCTGTTGCGCCTGACAGAATAACAATTCAGTCAGAAGAGCACCAACGCTCTGCCGGTGCAGGCTTAGCCCAGGTGAGGAGTCAGGAGCAGATGGATCGCCTCTACGAACAAAATGTTATGCTTACCAGCTACCGCTGCTAGCGACTTCGAGGTATCTCTCCCACCAAGCTGCCGTTCTCTATATAGGGACAGGTTCAGAGAACGCGCCAGGCCCGCAACACCTCTAATCCGGCCGGG
Organism: Chelonoidis abingdonii; assembly: GCF_003597395.2. Classification (NCBI taxonomy): domain Eukaryota; kingdom Metazoa; phylum Chordata; order Testudines; family Testudinidae; genus Chelonoidis; species Chelonoidis abingdonii. Next base: position 93,895,686 of record NC_133773.1, read on the forward strand.
TGCACTTCCCGCGCTGACCAGCGCCTGCGCAAAGCTCGCCTCCATAAGTCTCTTCCGCTTCGGCAACCACTTGGTGCTCAACCTCTTAAATCTCCGCATGCCTCTCAACTGCCTGTCTGCTTTCTGTATGTTGATGTGGTTTTCGTCTGTCGTGTGATCTGCCATGTTGGTCTGTGTGATTTGGGGTGGAGGCTGCCATAGTTTTTATCACTGGTG
>NC_133773.1:94269730-94279136 GCF_003597395.2 Chelonoidis abingdonii
GTCTGTCCCCTCCACTAGCCTTCTGAAATCCAGTCTATGTGACCCCCCCCCGCAGCATCATGTGCCCCTCTCTGTCCCCCCACCCTATATCCTGTGCCTCATCACCTGATCCTGTGGGCAGGGTACTCTGAGGAACACAGCCACTGCCCCCTCCCTTTCCGTGGCTGGCTATTCTGAACCAGAGCTGGTTGACCTCCCTTTTGATGCTGCAGCAGCCCCTGGTGGGAAAAAGGTGTAATTGCAGCGTCTCTCCAGCAGAATGTCTTTTCGGGAGGTGGGGGAGAGGGAGAATCTGCGGGACACATGAATTCTGCACCTGTGTAGTGGTGCAGAATTCCCCCAGGAATAAATTTAAGCTTACTTGAACAACAACTTCTTCCAATGTTACCCTAAAATCATTTATGGACTTTCCCTGAATAATGTGTGATTTAAGAAATGACCAGTTTCTAAAGATACTCACTGTGCAGTTCCTCTTGAACAGATGAGCTCGGAGAAATTGTCTCTGCATAAAAAAAAAACTTTCGCATTACACTAGCCCCTTACATATCTTTTGAAGCATACAGTATATTCTAGCATAGCAGTATATCCTTTTAAAATCGATCTGCCTTTACACGAACAGTATTAAAAATAATAAGATTGCACAAGTGCGCTTTAGCAAATTATACTTGGACTTTCAAAACAGAAATGCTCTGCACTGCTACTAAGCCTAAACACCGAAATTTAACCCAATTAAAAACCCAATTTAATGAATCAGAAGAGAAAGAACTCTGAATTACATAGGGATAAATGCATCTTAAATCGGTGTTGTAAACAGAAATTAAACTCAGCAATGATGAATTTAAGTAGCAGCTCTAGACCAACACCTTGTGTGGCAAGTTCAGATGAGTGAATATTTGAAACATGAGCCACAGAAAAATCTGAAGTCAGTTTCTGAAACCAACACAAATACCGTTTATTTGTGAGATATCATTTTACATTAACTCCAGCAAAACCTAAAAACCAATCAGCTGAACTCAGGTAAGGTGGCGTAACAGTTCTTTAGTCAGGTTGTGAGTCACAGGACTTTAGCACACCTCAAATAAGATGCAAATACCTAAGACATAAAAGCATTCACAGTTATAGATTAACTGCTGTTCCTGTAACAGCAGTGTCAATAGAAACTATTTTGTGATAACATAAAATCAAACCACATTTTGGTCTCATTTACAGACAACCTACAGTTTAGTTGGTGGATGGAGTCTATACACATATACAACAATATGAAAGGAGAAAGTAAGGCTTATAAGAGGTATTTTAGCAGTTATAATTAAAATGAGGGGCACAAGCTAACTTTTAAAGCTGTCTGTATAAACTTCAAGAGTACTTAACAATTTGTTAGGCTTGTGACCAAGGGCCAACAGAAATCTGGAAAAATCCTAGCAAAACTGAGGTATATTTCTACCCCTCCAAACACAAGGCTGCAGAACATTAAGTCAGTAGCCCATGCCAGGTCTCACTAACTGATTGCACTAGGCACATCTGCGATGAAATAATGAAACAATGAGTTTGTGATGTAACTGGGAAACTACAGTTCTATATAAAAAGTCAAAAACTTAATGATTAAAGGGTTAAAATACACTACATGATTCATTCCAAATTTGTATTGTAGTTTAAAAAATATTAAAATAGGTTGTTTAGACTGAAAACAGGGGCTGCCACTTTCTTGAACAGACTTGCTTAAAGAAAGAAAGGGGGAGGTTGATCTAGACTAGGCAATAAAGGTAATACATAGGAATAAATAGAGCCAGTTCCTGTCTGTTAGTATTAGATTGTTTTAGTCTATTCGGCAATAGAAGGAATCGTGTAAATTTGATATTGTTATGTTTTCCTGTAATTAATATTATACTTAAAATCTGTTAAATAAGGAACTCTAACTAATCCTATCATCTATCGACCTTAAGTATTTACAGGATGCCAAACACTGTAGTATCTGGGTACTAATTTCCTCACTAACCAACTCACTGCCTCATTTCTCTTTAATACCAAACAAAGTTAACACACAGATCATTAAACCTCAGCTACACAGAAAAACATGTACAGAACTTGCAACACTTTGCCACAATGACCTATGTCTTAGATTTTGCTTCAAAGCCAAGAAGCTGGAAAATTTTGTGCATCTTCCCCTGCAAAACAAGGAATAAGCTGAAGTACCAATCATTTCATTACATTTAAAGAAAAGTGTACAGAACAAAAAACAAAGTGAACTTAGCAAGTTCCCACCATTTTTTGTTGTTTTTTTTAAAAAAGGGTAGTGTTTTTGAGATTTATCACTGAAAGCCATGAAGTCCTCTGTTTATTCACAGACCAGATACAGCTCAAGCAATAGGAATGCAAGTTTCCATACATTAACTAGTCAACATGGATAGGCTTAGTTCAGTCTTGAGTCCATTTCTTTTTTTGGCTTCTATATTGTAAATGCCAATGAAAGTGAAAATTATTTGCAGCTATATTAGTGATTTGATTTAAGAGGACACCTATTAGAAACTCACTGGAGACTCATATAGGCAACAGGAAACAGATGAAAAAGTATATATTTTCAGTCACTATTAACCTGTTTCACATTCAAACCAGTTTCTTGGGCCCTTCTCCCCATGAACTGTATGCAAAGCAAATGAGAACAGTATATAAATTTACCCAGCACAAGTAACCGTAAAAAGTGCATGTGCGAGGGGAGGGGTTAATTAAATTTTAGATTCCGTTAAACACAATAAAATCTGCAAAAAACATCTGGGTGATCTGAACAGATTTCTGTTGACCCTGATTATGAGAGTAATACCTATAATGATTACAAGTTTCTTTGGCTTCTGCCTCCATTATTGGAAGCAAGATTATTCATGACATATAAAATTCATTATGCAACAAATCTTGTATTTTAACTGTGCCACTGTGCTAAAAACTTGTCTGGAATTGTAACTAGCCTAACATGTAAGAACACTTATAGGGTTTTACCTAGTTTTCTAGCAACCACTATTTAGCCTAATTTTACAAGCTATATTGCTTCCAAGTTTACTTTTTAAAAGAACTAAACCAGTAGCTCCACAGATATTTTCCCTATGGCTATACTCACTGTAATATATACATTTACATTAGAAGTCTTATTAAAACACGTGTTTTAATAAGAAACTTATTGTAAACATTAAATACCACATACCATTTAATTACTGACTTGTGCAAACTGGCATCAAACATTTAAATCATGTTATAACATAACAGCTTACAAACAGGCAACAATTATGTATGCTTTGTCACTATGAAATTTAAGATTTCTATTTGTTTTTAATTCCCTGACAAAACATGGTGGGGGAAGGCAGTATATGCATTTTACCATAACATGATTATAGATTTTGTATATGCGCATATACTGGATATACATATGTAACTTTTGTCTTAGGTGATTGAATTAGGGAAAAAACAAAGTTTAAACATAAAATGACCACTTATCGCAAAGGAACTGTGACTCTGGTCCAGAGCAGCAAGATTAGTATGCTTTTGGTCAACTAGGCTTAATTCTGCACACACTGAAGTGAACAGGAATTTTACCAGTGACATTAGTAAGAGCAGACTAGTGCCTTCAGTGCAGCTGAAAATTTCACATTCAACATAAGGTACTTTTTTGGATCACAATCTAGAAAGGTTTCAAAACTACTAATACCTTTAAAAATATTTCTGCAGCAAAGTAATGTTACTGCTTTATTCCAAAATATTCAGTGGCCAACTTTGTTAAAATATACCATTTTGGGACCATGTTCACAAATCCTTAGGGACCAAAGTATGAGTTTAATAGCACCAAAAACTATGACAATCTGTTTGAAAAAAATTAATACTGATGTTATTTTATGAAACGGAAGTCAAAGATGACATGACAAAATACAGAACTTAAAACACGTCCCAGTCACTCATATTCCTCAAATAAATGGCTAAAACTTTCCTATACAGATAATCAAATTAATGAAATTAAGAAGTGGCCCTTACTAACGGTATTGTATATTTAACTCCTTAATGCTGGTGTTTAATGTGTCCACTGCCTGCAATGGACATTTGGCCAGGAAAATCCAATTCCCAGCATGAAAGTACTTAAGCTTTCACTATTCAATATAATTTTTACTTACTTAGAAACACAAATTATAGCATGAGAAATATTAACTAAAGTTACAAACAGAAACTAAACATAGGTTTAACTGTTGGCTGGGAATAATGAGCCTTAATTCCACAGCTAAACACTAATTTTAGATAAAAAGTTTAAATTTCACTTTGTAGCAACATAGTTCAAATAGTCTTGGTACACCAAAAATAAAAAGAACATGCCAAAGGCAATTTACAAAAGTCTAAAATCCATTTTTAAAAGGTACTTTAATTTGTTCACTTGTACCTATATTCAAACTACTGCAGTTTTGACATTAAAAAGCCAGTACTTTCTTCTCCAAGTGGAAATCATCTGTGGCATGTACAACTATTACGATTTTAATAATAATAATAATAATAATAATAAAAAAGACATCATACTTCTTACTAAACAAAAGTGATGTTTGACATATGCCTGTGAACAAAATCATAATGCACCTCTCCTTGTCTCAAAAATTGGCATCTTAAACACTAAAATTAGAACTGCCAACAGTTCCTCCTCATGATAACTATGTTCAAACAGTCTTAATTTTGTTTTCTGAAACGCTACATTTGAGACCAAATGAAAAACAAAAACTAAAAGTTACATGTTCATTGAAGGTGACTAGAAATATGCCACAAAATTATTTTTACAATACATTTCTCCAGAAATAATCCCTAGGTGAAGCTTTTTTATACACATATACAAAATTTAGACAGCAATATACACATAATCACAGTGAGGATGCTGGCAAGCTCACCAATCTGTAGTGTAAATACAAAATGCGAAGCAGCCTTCAAAGAGAACAATGCTACACAGCAAGCATAGCTGGCCTGTTAAATAGCAAACACCAAAAGTTCCCTGCAAAAGGGATACAGTGCAAGAAAAGCAGCATGCGCTTTGATACAAACAGCAGTTTATGGCTAATGGTTGACAACTGTGGTAACAGTGACTCTTGAGTGGCTGTGCATAGTAAACTCCTATGTCATTTGTTTCCCTTTATACCACTCCACAAATTCATCCAGCAACACTGGCCCTGTAGAGAGATATCAAATAATTATATTTTACATAAATCTTGGAAGAGGGGCTGCAGGAGCAGGGGCATACAGAGAAAACCGAAGGAATACTTACATGCTCCATCTTCATCATAATTACTGAGGTCAAGGTTAATTGTTCTGCTGAATTCTAGCACATTACACCATTGGTCCTTGTTGATAACTTTGTATTTTGATTGCTGTTTAAGATAAGAAGTGTAAGTTACTAAAACAAAGTTGGAGTTTACAATGTGAAAGAAATCACAGGTTTTTAATATTTGCAGGTTTTTAATAGAACTCAAATGCAATAAAGGATAATTATTGAAGCTCTAAACCAATGGAAGGTGTAGTTTTAGGGCTTGGACGCTGCATTTTAAGTGTTATGAATTTACAAAATGACAATTTTGAAAATAAGCACTGAGTTGTATTTCAGTAGTCTACTAGTACTAACTTCATTAAAATGTTAATATTTCAGAGAAAAACCAAGTAAAACGTGAATCTGTTTCAAACTGAAACTTTGTTGTATACCTCTAGGAACTGGTGGAATACTGGAAAAAGAGGCCATGTTTTTCCCAATAGAAGTCCTAACATGCACTTGGCAGTATTTATATCTAGGCTGCGCTGGTCCTTTTCCTGTTGGAAGCGAAGAAACAAAGTTAAAATGTTATCTTAATACTTCTCATTTGCACCACTATTCACTCTTGGCACGTCACAAAAACTACTGCTAAATTGCAGGCAACCTGTATATTAGGCACTGCATTGTTTTAACATATACAACAAAGTAAGACTTCCCAATGAAAACTCTGTTTCTTTACCACTATTGGGCATGCTATAGAAACACCAGTTACTTTTCATACTAACTGTAGTTCAAGGATCCCTACTGTAGACAAAGCAGCCACTCTTGGGGTACGATTTCAGAACTTTCTGGAAAGCAGCAGCCACTTAAGTGTGAAAATCTGGTCGACACATGGTCTTCTGGGTAGAAGTTCAGCCTGCTCTTGCCTTAGCTTTGCTTCAACCACCTCCTTTATACTGCTTAAGATGATATTGCAAAAACGCTTCTTTCAGTGACAAACAAGTGTTTACAACACCGATTTAAGATGCATTTATGCCTATGTAATTCAGAGTTCTTCATCTTCTGATTCATTAAATTTGGTTAAATTTCAGAGTTTACGCTTAGTAGCAGTGCAGAGCATTTCTGTGTTGAAAGTCCCAGTATATTTTGCTAAAGGGCATCTTCCTGTTACTGCAGTTGCTTAGGTCATCTCTCTGATATTTTGATTATAATGTTGACAAATTGGGTAAATCTATCAATGGTCATTATCGCAAGTTTTAAACATTTCCTGCAAAACCTGGTCTTCGCCTGTAGCTTCCTCAGATTTTTTATTGTCTTTCACTTTGTGCCATGAGATGTTCTCTCTAATTCTGAGTGTGCTTCTGGCAGACCAGGTGCCAGCTCAGGTCAACGTCCCTATGTCTCAACTGAACACTGACAAATACATAGCTGGAATCAGTCTGGCTCTCCTGTTTGTTAGTATTATTAAAACAAGTATGAGAATTCTAAGAATGTATTTAGTGTTAAGATTTTATTGGATGCTTCTGAGTTCTACATGCATTAATCTCACTTATAACATCTGTATCCCATGTTGTGAGGCAATATTTGAACGGTTACATTGTGAGCTCCTGTGACACTGTAAATGACCAGACAGGAGAGAGACATTAATTAGCATGAAGGGCTGATCTTCAAGAGAGGCTGTTATACCCTTCCCAAAGAAAAGTTCCCTCAATATCATATGATCTATTGTGGGACATTGCAACCAGAATTTCCCTATGTACTATCAACAAGAGGACAAAAGGCTTTTGATGTCCTGCTTTCCTCTCTGCGAAGATGAGTAATGCAAATGGACTCCTCCCATCAGCTGTGTTTGCAGCTCCAAGGATATCAGAAGAAGAGAAAAAAACCCCTAACAAGAAGTAACTGATTATCTACATGATGCTTGGACTCTGGGATGGCTATGTGTTTCCAGGTATAAGCAAGAGATCCTCAGCTGCTGAGCCTGGTTAGTCCTAGAGGACACACAGAGCCTGCTTTTATAGAAGCTTCTATTATTTTTTTTAAACTTAAGACTGCAACTCATTTGTGTATATATGTTTACCTGCTTTAACTTGTAAATAACTCTCTTGTTCCCTTTTCCTGTTGCATAATTTTTATATACTCATTGTAGGATTGGTTACAAGCTTTGTCTTTGGGGTGATATTTAAGGTGCAATTGACCTGGTGTAAGTGTCTGGTCCTTTGGGACAGGGACTAATCTGAATATTGCTGTGATTCTTGGTGTAATGGATCATCTATCACAAAGGTATGCTCCCCTAGATGTCAAGCCAGATCACAGTACCCAAAGGGACTGTTTGTGACTCCTTGTAAAGGCTGTTATAGTGTCAGAGGAGTTCACTTGATAACTGGTTGGTGAAATCTAATTATAGAATTCACAACCAATTTGGGGTTTGTGCCCTGCATTCTAACACTTTGCCTTGAAGTTGGTACTCATGTTCTTGAGTCATTGCAGGCAGCGTTACACTCGATGCTTAATTTCTTAATCAAAGTCAATAGTTTCTTGTGTTGTTCATCTGTTTAGCACCTCTTGAAAGTGCCTGGCCAATTGCTCTCATTTCTTTTTCTTTTAAGGTCCTTTCTTGTATATTTTTAATAAGCCCTCTGGCTGGTGAAAATTTGCCATTAAGAACGTTGCTGAGTTGATAACGTGTTTTAATATTTCCTCTTTCAGCAGCCACTTCAGCTTCTTTGGCGATGTTATCCATGTACCTCCTCTCGTTTCTTCTCGTGCTGCTTTTCACTACTTTGTCCTTTGTTTTATATAGATATTTTGCTGCTACTTTTTCTGGAGATGTTTTTGAGGAATGGATATACAGTAGAACCTCACAGTTATGCACACCAGAGTTACGAAACTGACTGGTCAACCATACACCTCATTTGGAACAAAAGTACACAATCAGGCAGCAGCAGAGACACCCCTTCTCTTCACCCCCCAAAAAAGACAAATACAGAACAGTACTGTGTTAAATGTAAACTACTAGAAAATTACATTAAACAAAAAGATTTGACAAGATACGAAAACTGTTTCTGTGCTTGTTTCATTTAAATTAAGATAATTAAAAGCAATGTTTTTCTTCTGCACAGTAGTTTCAAAGCTACATTAAGTCAATGTTCAGCTGTAAACTTTTGAAAGAACAACCACTCTGTTTTGTTAAGAGTTACAAACGTTTCAGAGTTACAAAGAACTTCCATTTGCAAGGTTTTCGTAACTCTGAGGTTCTACTGTATTTGCTTTGGCTTGTTTCCTTTCCTCCACATATCCTCACTTTTGCAGATTTTAGGTTCGCTTGTCTAGGAACCAACTACAGCTGTTGCAGCATCTATGATACTGTCATGCAGGACCATGACATGTCAATGTTGACATCTTGTGGTGGATTTAAGTTTTGTAACACTTAAAATCTATGTTTCAGTTCAATCTGAAGTTGTTTTTGCAATGCCTGGTCTATTAGCCTTTTGCTGTCAATTTTTTGGTGTTTTGGGATTTTTTTGTTTTTCTTGAATCTCATCTTCAGTCTTGCCACACAAACTGATCACTTCAGATGTAAGCTCCTCTATGTATGTTCTAACATCACGAAGAGTTGATCTAAATTCCCTTACAATGCATATATGATCATTCTTGTTCCTGGTTAGGGTTGGTCAGAAAACAAAAATTCCATTTTGTGAAAAACTACGGTTTCATTTTGCATGGGAGAAAAAAAAAAAAGATCCTTTTTGCTACTATTTCAGAGACACAGAAGCCAGTAGTTTGGTGGTTAGGACACACAGCTTGGATATGGGAAATCCATGTTCAAGTCCCTGTTCTGAATCAGACAAAGCAGGGACTTGACCCTGGGTCAACTGGCTATACAGTCACTCTCCTTTTGAATAAACACAGACACATTTATGCAAAAAGTTTGGTTTTGTCAAATCAGCATTTTCTGATGGAAAAAATGTTTTGTCAAAAAAATTCCAAACAGGCTTTGTACCTGGTGTCTCTGAGGAGTTCCAAGTTACTTGATCTACGTTTTTGTGTGGGAATAGCATTCCATCAATTATGAGTCCTGATACCAAACACAGTATTACCAGTACACATTTTGTATTTGGAAGAGTGAAATCAGATTAGGATGCCTATCTAACA
>NC_133773.1:94281685-94326953 GCF_003597395.2 Chelonoidis abingdonii
GGTCTTCGCCTGTAGCTTCCTCAGATTTTTTATTGTCTTTCACTTTGTGCCATGAGATGTTCTCTCTAATTCTGAGTGTGCTTCTGGCAGACCAGGTGCCAGCTCAGGTCAACGTCCCTATGTCTCAACTGAACACTGACAAATACATAGCTGGAATCAGTCTGGCTCTCCTGTTTGTTAGTATTATTAAAACAAGTATGAGAATTCTAAGAATGTATTTAGTGTTAAGATTTTATTGGATGCTTCTGAGTTCTACATGCATTAATCTCACTTATAACATCTGTATCCCATGTTGTGAGGCAATATTTGAACGGTTACATTGTGAGCTCCTGTGACACTGTAAATGACCAGACAGGAGAGAGACATTAATTAGCATGAAGGGCTGATCTTCAAGAGAGGCTGTTATACCCTTCCCAAAGAAAAGTTCCCTCAATATCATATGATCTATTGTGGGACATTGCAACCAGAATTTCCCTATGTACTATCAACAAGAGGACAAAAGGCTTTTGATGTCCTGCTTTCCTCTCTGCGAAGATGAGTAATGCAAATGGACTCCTCCCATCAGCTGTGTTTGCAGCTCCAAGGATATCAGAAGAAGAGAATAAAACCCCTAACAAGAAGTAACTGATTATCTACATGATGCTTGGACTCTGGGATGGCTATGTGTTTCCAGGTATAAGCAAGAGATCCTCAGCTGCTGAGCCTGGTTAGTCCTAGAGGACACACAGAGCCTGCTTTTATAGAAGCTTCTATTATTTTTTTTAAACTTAAGACTGCAACTCATTTGTGTATATATGTTTACCTGCTTTAACTTGTAAATAACTCTCTTGTTCCCTTTTCCTGTTGCATAATTTTTATATACTCATTGTAGGATTGGTTACAAGCTTTGTCTTTGGGGTGATATTTAAGGTGCAATTGACCTGGTGTAAGTGTCTGGTCCTTTGGGACAGGGACTAATCTGAATATTGCTGTGATTCTTGGTGTAATGGATCATCTATCACAAAGGTATGCTCCCCTAGATGTCAAGCCAGATCACAGTACCCAAAGGGACTGTTTGTGACTCCTTGTAAAGGCTGTTATAGTGTCAGAGGAGTTCACTTGATAACTGGTTGGTGAAATCTAATTATAGAATTCACAACCAATTTGGGGTTTGTGCCCTGCATTCTAACACTTTGCCTTGAAGTTGGTACTCATGTTCTTGAGTCATTGCAGGCAGCGTTACACTCGATGCTTAATTTCTTAATCAAAGTCAATAGTTTCTTGTGTTGTTCATCTGTTTAGCACCTCTTGAAAGTGCCTGGCCAATTGCTCTCATTTCTTTTTCTTTTAAGGTCCTTTCTTGTATATTTTTAATAAGCCCTCTGGCTGGTGAAAATTTGCCATTAAGAACGTTGCTGAGTTGATAACGTGTTTTAATATTTCCTCTTTCAGCAGCCACTTCAGCTTCTTTGGCGATGTTATCCATGTACCTCCTCTCGTTTCTTCTCGTGCTGCTTTTCACTACTTTGTCCTTTGTTTTATATAGATATTTTGCTGCTACTTTTTCTGGAGATGTTTTTGAGGAATGGATATACAGTAGAACCTCACAGTTATGCACACAAGAGTTACGAAACTGACTGGTCAACCATACACCTCATTTGGAACAAAAGTACACAATCAGGCAGCAGCAGAGACACCCCTTCTCTTCACCCCCCAAAAAAGACAAATACAGAACAGTACTGTGTTAAATGTAAACTACTAGAAAATTACATTAAACAAAAAGATTTGACAAGATACGAAAACTGTTTCTGTGCTTGTTTCATTTAAATTAAGATAATTAAAAGCAATGTTTTTCTTCTGCACAGTAGTTTCAAAGCTACATTAAGTCAATGTTCAGCTGTAAACTTTTGAAAGAACAACCACTCTGTTTTGTTAAGAGTTACAAACGTTTCAGAGTTACAAAGAACTTCCATTTGCAAGGTTTTCGTAACTCTGAGGTTCTACTGTATTTGCTTTGGCTTGTTTCCTTTCCTCCACATATCCTCACTTTTGCAGATTTTAGGTTCGCTTGTCTAGGAACCAACTACAGCTGTTGCAGCATCTATGATACTGTCATGCAGGACCATGACATGTCAATGTTGACATCTTGTGGTGGATTTAAGTTTTGTAACACTTAAAATCTATGTTTCAGTTCAATCTGAAGTTGTTTTTGCAATGCCTGGTCTATTAGCCTTTTGCTGTCAATTTTTTGGTGTTTTGGGATTTTTTTGTTTTTCTTGAATCTCATCTTCAATCTTGCCACACAAACTGATCACTTCAGATGTAAGCTCCTCTATGTATGTTCTAACATCACGAAGAGTTGATCTAAATTCCCTTACAATGCATATATGATCATTCTTGTTCCTGGTTAGGGTTGGTCAGAAAACAAAAATTCCATTTTGTGAAAAACTACGGTTTCATTTTGCATGGGAGAAAAAAAAAAAAGATCCTTTTTGCTACTATTTCAGAGACACAGAAGCCAGTAGTTTGGTGGTTAGGACACACAGCTTGGATATGGGAAATCCATGTTCAAGTCCCTGTTCTGAATCAGACAAAGCAGGGACTTGACCCTGGGTCAACTGGCTATACAGTCACTCTCCTTTTGAATAAACACAGACACATTTATGCAAAAAGTTTGGTTTTGTCAAATCAGCATTTTCTGATGGAAAAAATGTTTTGTCAAAAAAATTCCAAACAGGCTTTGTACCTGGTGTCTCTGAGGAGTTCCAAGTTACTTGATCTACGTTTTTGTGTGGGAATAGCATTCCATCAATTATGAGTCCTGATACCAAACACAGTATTACCAGTACACATTTTGTATTTGGAAGAGTGAAATCAGATTAGGATGCCTATCTAACAAGTATTGAGAACACAATTCATAATCTTCTGAAAGAGTTATGAATCAGTATTTATATCACAGCCAGCTTTTGCCACATCAGGTTCTTGGGTTGCGTGGTGGGTGTGTGGTTATAAGAGAAAAAAGTCTAATGCTTGTCTTGACAAAGATCAATTTGTGGCTCGGTGAAGGAAATTCTGGCTTTACGCTGGAGGGTTTTGTCAGATGTTCTCTCCCCTCCTTCGTGTACTGTAACGGACTTGGCATCATTCTGCTTTTAAAGTTCTTTGTGATAACACCACACTTCCTCCTCATTTAAGTGTTAAAGGAAAGCTCTAGCCCATTTTGTTGAACAGAACAATTGAGGAGTTCCATGATAATAAGCATATGGAAAACATCAGAGAAGAAAAATAACTGGCATTCCTAAGTCTTGTATCAACTTTATGAAGAGTATCATTGGGGACACTGATATTCCTGTAAGTGTAACGAATGTTACCATTAGGTTTTGTACATTTAAAGATTAGGGTTTTTTTCCGCTGGTTGAAGAGCAGCTCTCAGCCTGCTTTAACAGTTTAAATAACTTATTTTGGGCTCTGTTATTGCTCAGTGTCACAAACGTCTGACTTTTCTGCAAGATAGTCATGAAGAGGCACAGGCTCAGAAACAGCAATTATGAATTTCTTTTGAAATACAAGTATTTTATCAGATTTTTTTTAACCAATATAGCTGTCAACTGCTATACTAAATAAGATAGGTGAAGACTCTCTAAGCCTTCAAGACATTTTCTCAGATAAGTGTGCAAGTTTTTGAGGACTTGTGTATGAATCAGTAAGTTACAGTTTAACCCAGGGGTTCTCAAACTGGGGGTCGGGACCCCTCAGGGGGTTGCGAGGTTATTACATGGGGAGGTCACGAGCTGTCAGCCTCCACCCCAAACCCCGCTTTGCCTCCAGCATTTTAATGCTGTTTAAAATATATTTTAAAGTGTTTTTAATTGGGGGGAGCCGCCCCACGGGACTCAGAGGCTTGTTATGTGAAAGGGGTCACCAGTACAAAAAGTTTGAGAATCGCTGGTTTAACCCAATCATATGTAACATATCTATCTTGGGTACTCATTACCCTGGTAACTAAGTGTCTCACAATCTTTACTGCATTTATTCCCACACAATCCCTGTAAGGTAGGGAAGTACAGTGGAACCCCAATTATCCATTCTAATTGGGACTGGGACCAGATCGGATAACCAAAAATCCAGATAAGATGGAGAATGGGCGGTGGGGCTTGGGATGAGAGCCCGAGACTCCCGCTGTCAGCCCCAGGTAGCTGGTGGTTCAATTAATATGGAAAGCCAGATAATAGAGGCTTGGTTACACGAGGTTCTACTGTACTATTCCTATTTACAGATGGGGAACGAAGGCATAGAGACCAGAACACTGATCCTGAGTGATTGAAGGCAATGGAAACTGCCATTTACTTCAATAGGCACAGAATTACGGCCCAACTGACTTGCCCAAGAACATACATGAAGTCTTTGGTGAAGCAGAATGAACACTAGCTACTGCACTTGTCCTTCACCCCCTCTTTTTTCCCTCTGCAATGTTGATATTTGGCATACATAGTATCTGGAAACACACAAAGTCAATTTTAAAGAGTGAACATTTGTGTGCGTTGGAAGCAATCTTAATTGGCATCCTGAGAACAACTAGTCCCAGACTTGTAGCTGCTGTATGTGAAAGTGAACCCACAGAAAGCAATACAAATAAAAGTCAGACTGAGTCCTGGACTACTCACCCGTGCAAAATCAAATGCGTATCTATAAATTAGCTTAAAATTTGTAGGCTCATTTAATAAGGATCTCAAGTAATCCAAGGAATTTCTCAGTTTCTCTGTAACATCACATCTACAAAAAAAAGAAGATTTTAATAATCCAGCACTAGATTTTCATCTGAATTTTTAGAAAAAGATATTCCAAATATCCTTAGGTTTGTCTTCATTTCCCCACCTCTATATGCTGCCTCCATGAAAGTTAAATACATATCAGTGGGCTTATCTACGCAAGAACATTGCACCAGTTTAACGTAAGGTGTGAATGGAAATTAATTTCTTTAAATTGGTGCAAATCCCTGTGTGGATACACTTATTTTGGTTTAAAAGTAGGGTTTTTTTTAAGTTTAAGTTGATTGGGAGTAGGTTTAAGTTAAACCTAAATAAGCCACTCAAACTGAAGTAAAAGCATCTGCACAGGGTTTGCACCAATTTAAAAACTGATTTAAGTTACACCACTGCAATTTTCCTGTCCTTACAAGGCTCTGACTACTATCACAATATTGCAGTTATTTGACAGTTATTTATAGACAAAATCTATCCTGAATCACAGTGTGGCTTGCGAGCCGAAAAGTCTATTACTGATATGATCTTCTCACTGAGACAACTACAAGAGAAATGTAGAGGAAAAAAGGCCCCTTCACAAAGGCTTTTGACCTTGTCAGTAGAACTGAACTATTTGTGCTTTTAGAAAAGCTTGCATGCCCCTCCAAACCACGATTCGGTCCTTCTATGAAAACATGTATGGCACAGTCCGATATGATGGCTTAGTCTCTAAGGCTTTCCAGATTCATAGTGGGGTCAAGCAAGGTTATGTATTTGCCCCAACTCAGTTTGGAATCTTCTTCTCCTTGCTACTGAAACAAGCTTTGGGTTCCTCAACTGAGGGAATCTACTTGCACACAAGATCTGATGGAAAGCTGTTCAATCTTGAAAGACTCAGATCTAAAACCAAGATTTGGGAGGTCTTAATCCAACACCTCCTCTTCACTGACGATGCAGCAATGACAACCCACTCAGAAGCCTAGTTCCAAAATCTCATGAACAGTTTTTCCAAAGCCTGCCAAGACTTCAGGCTTACCATAAGTCTAAAAAAGACTAACAATGTGCCAAGGAGTTGAAGAAGCATCCTCCATCGAGATCAGCAACTATGAACTTGAAGTGATGAACAAGTTCACGTACCAGGGGTCCACTATCATAGTCATCGTTTCACTTGAAATGGAACTCAACAACATCCACACTGGAAAAGCCACCACAACGATGTCTAGACTTGAGCAAGAGGATATGGCAAAACAAACTGACAGGACACACAAAGATCTGTGTGTACTGTGCATGTGTTATCAGCATACTTTTGTATGGGAGCGAGGTATGGATTTTATGGTCTCATCAGGAAAAGAGGCTCTACAGCTTTCATATGAATTGCCTTCACTGAATCTTTGGAATCTCCTGGAGGGATGGCGTCACCAACACTGAGGTGCTCAAACGAACCAGCATACCCAGCATGCAAACACAGACACCTCTGCTGGCTTGGGCATGTATGCTAAATGAATGATGAGCGCATCCCAAAGGTCATCCTTTACGGCGAACTGGCATCTGGAAAACGACCCAAAGGATGCACACAATTGTGTTTCAAGGATGTGTGCGAGACCTCAAAGAAATGGACATAGATGTGGATAACTGGGAAGATCACACTCAGGACCGCAGCTTTTGGAAACAAGATCTTAACAAAGGTCTCACAGTTACAAGAGGAAGCAGTCTGGCTTAGCAAAGGAGAAAAGAGCTCACAGAAGGCAGAGCCCAAAGGATCAAAACATCACCTTTAAATGTGAGAGATGCATCAGAGAATGTTTGTCTTAAGTGGGTCTCTTCAGCCACAGCTGCCATAAAACCAATTGAGTAAATTCTTTACCTCTCAGGGATGCATATGCATGGCCTCACGAGACTGAAGATGACTATTACTACTCATTGTTAAACCCTGCATGCTGTAACAGCCTGGCAATATGGCCTAACACATCCACGTTGATTCTGAAACCTTGGGGCTTGAACAGACTGGTCCACTCTAAAATGACAGAGACATATCTGGGATGTGGGATAAACCAGACTTGCTAAGAGGAGCCCCAAGAGGAAAAAGCCTGGGGAGGAAGCTTGGCTGAAGGGTTTCCTACAGAAGTGCATTTGGAAGTAGGTACTATAAGGAACCAAGAATGTCAAGGAGTGACTGAGAATCCTTGCAAGTAGTCTGAATGTGGGAATAATTTGTGTAGACACACTAGAATCCAGAACAGTCACTATGTTTGAGATTCGGCATTGTATGAATAAAGCAACTTCAACGAGAGGTGATTTTGGTTAAGACCTGAAGAGTCTGAAGTCTTATTTGGAGTGGGCTGAGGCAAAAGAGTGCCTGATTACAGATGCCTTGTTCCTTCAGTCTGGAACAGAGTAACCCCGTCTTCACATGAGCATTTGACCCAATGTGCAGGACATTTTAAAGCCATGAGCCATAAGTCAGCAAAGTATGCTCAGCATAACTTCAAGAACACATTGTTTTAAAGATGGTCCTGCAAGTGAGCCATACTTGCTCTAGATAGTCAAGAATAACATTTATGTCTAGTTCTCCAGAGCAGAGTCATCCATTTGTGGCGCTAAACCAACACATCTTTTTGGAACAAAAAATTATTTGAACATTATTAATTACAACAACAGCAAAATTAGGACTTATAACCTTTTAAAAGACACTTTTACTGCACGCGGTGTCAGATCTCTTTTAACCATTCTTGCAATGTGGAATAACCCATGTTTTGTGCATTCCAATTTCCAAGCTAGAACAAGCATAGCTTACCTATTTAAAAAGGAAACAATATTAGGACGGAGGGGGACAACAGATTTCTTGAACACGTTATTACTAGATGACTGTTGCCAAATCCTATTTATTGTACGTTTAGAAGTAAGAGCCATCAAATATGAGTGAAACAGGCAAGATGTTGAAACTCCTACTACTGAAAAATTAAAATTTTAAAAATTTTGACAAACTGAGTACACTGCTCATTTATTCAGAAACACTTCTGTACAAAACTACTCTTTCTACCCTACCTTTCAAATGTTTAAGTTCCATCAAACTACATCTTTAAGCTTTGGAGCAAGAACTGTCTGTACAGCATCGAGAGAGACTGGCCCTAAAGGGTAATAACAACACTGCTATAAAAAACAAGAAGCGCTGAGTCTCCGAGCCCAAGTCAGCTGGCTTGGGCTATGGCTATAAAACTGCAGTGTAGATGTTTCGGGCATATGCAGATCCAGGCTCTGAGATCCTCCCCTCTAGTGAGGTCTCAGGTCCAGGTCCACCCGATCCTCAAAGTCTATACTGCAACTCTTATAGCCCTGCATCCCAGCCAGCTGACTGGATCATCAAGGCTGTGGTCACAGGTCTTTTATCACAGTGTAGATATATCGCTAAAACTCTGCTGTATAACATAAACGGCAATGGCTATTGACATAAAGCGTGGTCTAACTCTTTACTCCAACTTTGAAGTAATTTAAGGTGACTGAAACCCTCCTTTACCTAGATGTAGGTAGGATTTATTACAGCATAAAGGCTCTCCTGTGAATATAAAGTTTGTCAGTTCTATGGTTCTTCAAAGAGAACACTGGCCTCTGTGTATCTCACTTGTGGATTGTGCTTCCCAAGCGTTGCAAAACTTCAGAAAGCTTATTAAAACACTACAGCGTGTTGGCTTCAACCAAATGCTCTCACACATTAAACATTTGGAAGCTAAAAGGCTAGAAGGGCACGTGGCCCCAACTACCTCAATCCTTCTACTTAATCATGAGGAAGAGCTCTGAAGAATAGTGTCACTGATAACACAACTATGCAGAGCAATATCCTCCCAAAAACCATAGTTTACTGCTAATCTATATTTTTCTTTATGGTGGTCACTGCATACTCCCACATGGGGAAGTCTACCAATGCACCCGACGGCCACAGGAACATGGCTGGTAAGTTCTAATTAAACAAAGATTGCAGATTGTTCTTCTACAACATGCCATGAAATGTCTAAATAGCCAACGTCTAGAGGTAGTGTCAAGTTAATGTTCTAAATGAAAAGCCAGCTACAGTCCTACAGATTTTCAAAATGGAAATATTTCAAGGCTGCAGCTGCTGCTGCCTTAATCCTATGACACTCAGGTACTGTCACCATCTAGGTAGCATAGTAATCTGAGTTCACAGTCTACTCCATTAGGATATGCTTGCCCTTGAGCTAAGGTATTTAGACCTACCTGCCCTGCAGGACCGAGCTACATTCTAATTTCAGTACACAAAGTTCTATAAGAGCTAACCACAGGTAATGTCTCCTTGAACTGAAATTGAGACCTTCCAGTGTGAAGTGTAGGCCTACCCAGAGATGCGTGAGTGAAAAACGCACTCTTTAGAAAATGTCAAAAAGATACCAAAAAACATAGACTAATTTCCTAAATAGCTTAGTCCTATCCAACAAAAACTCAAGTCCTTTTTGAGATCTCTGGTATGAGAACTTAGATTCCCACCGAGGTAAGAAAAGAAGGTTTGGGGGAAAAAAAATATCAGGAGATTTAGTTCAGGAACTCAGACACCACTTTTGAGATACATTTGGGATAAAAGCAGCAAAGAATCCTGTGCACTTTATAGACTAACAGACGTTTTTGGAGCATGAGCTTTTCGTAGGTGAATACCCACTTCTGTCAGAAGCATGTAGTGGAAATTCAGGGGCAGGTATATATATGCAAGCAAGGCTAGAGATAATGAGGTTAGTTCAATCAGGAAGGATGAGGCTCCTCGTTCTAGCAGGTTGAGGTCTGAAAACCGAAGGGAGGAGAAACTGGTTTTGTAGTTGGCAAGCCATTCACAGTCTTTGTTTAATCCTGAGCTGATGGGTGTCAATTTGCAGATTGAACTGAAACTCCAGCGTTTTTTCTTTGAAGTCTGCTCCTGAAGTTTTTTTTGCTGCAGGATGGCCACCTTAAGGTCTGCTATAGTGGTGGCCAAGGGAGGTTGAAGTGCTGCTCCTACAAGCTGGGTGAGTGGCTGCAACAGATCCCAGGAACAACATCAGAGCTCTCTGTCCAGAAGAGTGCAGTGCAGGGAACAGCTAAGATACTGCGCAAGAACCTCAAACTCCCAGCCTCTGGTAGAGGAACCCCAAGGTTGAGGAAGACACTACCACCCATAAGGTGAGAGGGGAACTTATATAAAAAAAAAAATTCCACCTCAACACGATGTCTGGTTGATTGCCAGTACCTGCCTGTCCGTCTGGATATGGAAGCACAGAATCTTAGCCCTGCTATTCTCCACAACCTTCTGTGGAATCTCCCATCTGGTCTTGGGAGGGTCTAGCCCATAAGCTGTACAGATTTCCTAGTAACACAATGCAGAGCCTCTTGGTTGTGCCGTTCAGTGTATGCTGTCCTGCCTGATCTCTTACATCCTGCCACTATTATGTTGGACTGTCCTCTGAGGTCTCTGCACAGTCTGCACCTTGGGTCTCTCTTAGTTGTGGCAGACCCCTGCTTCAATGGAATCTGGTGCTCAGTGCCTGTTCCTGTGCTGCTATGATCAGTGCCTCAGTGCTGTCTTTTAGTCCAGCCCTTTCCAGCCAACTGGTAGGATTCTTCCAGTGTCAGCCACCTCAGCTATCTGTCGATGGTACATCCTATGCAGGGTCTTGTCTTGCCATTGGCACTTCTCTGCTTGGTCTTCCTCCCATGTCTGTGCTGCCTCAGGCATTTCCTAGCAGCTCATCTTTGGGGCCATTCTTAACTGATGTACTGCCTGGATGTTCCGGGTTTCGTCCAGGACAGGGCTTTGACTGCTCACTGGCACGCCCCGCCCGCACTTCCTTTCCGCTGGTATACAAGTCTCTGGGTGTTGTGGACTCTGGGGTGGAAACCTCCGGTGCATTGTGAGGAGCTCTCCAGGTCTCACATTGGCAGCCTCCTGTCCTCGCTTGACTGTGGCCAGCTCACACTATAACCGGCAGGGCATCTGACTGACGGCAGAGCGCGTATCTGTTGATGGCCGTGGGTATCTTGTTCTTTCCCAACTGAGCTGGCTCTTCAGGACCTGTCTTATCTTTGGTGATACTTGATGTTGCTGTGCTTCCTTGCCTTCCCATGTCGTGGTTCTCATGACTGAATGTGGGACGTCCCAAGGTAATTGTACGCTGGGCTGTATGTCTGCTATGTGGCCGCGTGGTAGTTACCACCCCGATCAGTCTTGACTACACTTCCTTCTTCACTACCAATCCACCACAACTTCTCACAGTCCGACATGACATCCCGATATCCTCACTGTAGATCCGCATCAAGGTGGATTAGCAAGTCGACAGGTCTCGTTCATTACTCTTAGCATACAGCTTGATGTCATCCAGTGTAGAGGAGGTGGCTGATGGGTCAGTTACAAGTCCTGACCTGTACCGCTGTATCCAGTCTGTGTGGATTAATCTGGCTGAGGGGGTTTATGAAGCCTATGCAGAACAGCAGCAGGGGACAGTGCATCACCTTGGTATATGCGCCTTGATGGCACTTGTGGTCAAACGCTGGCCGTTGAGTTGACTTCCAGTGTTGTCTTCCATAGAGTCCCACTGTAGTTCTTGAGGAAGGCCTAGTGTCCTGTTGACTTTGTATAGCGCCGCAGACACACTTACGAATCTACATGTGCGCGCATTGAGTCGTAGGCTTTCCTAGTAGTCATCAGAGCTGGTGCTCAGAATTGGTCCTGTCTCAGACCTTGAGTCTCTAGGGCGGACTGCTCTATCTCGATGAGCAACTGGTGTTTTGAGCCTCTGGTGCTGTTCCCTAATGCCTAGCTGAGTTGTGACTCAAATGTAACTGGCCGCATATGGTCCTGTAGCTTGGCAGCTATGATGCCGGTGATAGGACTTTCCATGTTGTGGGGAGGCAGGTTATTGGCCGGTAGTTTGGCAGTGTTCTGCTCCTTGCAGGGGTCTTTCATGATCAGCACTGTCCTTCCTTGTGTTAGCCAGTTGTGGATGGGAGCCTACTGCTAGCAGCTGGTTCATCTGTGCTGCTAGGCATTCATGCACTGCTGTTAGCTTCTTTAGCCAGTAGGTGTGGATCATGCTGCTGGTCCCAGGTGCTGTCCAGCTCTTCATGTTCTTTGACCACCGCTGCCGGCAATGTCTTCTACTGTGATGGTGACTGGTTTCTGTTCTGGGAGATTCGCTGTGCTCTGTTCTCAAGTCCTGCAGCACTTGACTGGGTGTTATGAGTCTTGTCTGTTCTCTCCGATATGTTACTTGCCAAAGTACTGTTTCCAGTTTCTGCTGTTGTTGCACTGCAGTGGGAGTACACCTTGGATGGTTCTTTGGAAGACAGGGCACTTTACTTTTTTGGGCCTCTGTGCTTCTCAAGCGTGAGTCATCATTAGCCTGTGGTTTAAAAGCCAATGCTGTGAAGCCTTTGTTTAGCAAGTCTCTCCCAGGCTTCCAGTTTGGAGTCAGGCCCCCTTGTATTTTTTCAGTAGCCGAAGTCTTACCTAATCCTCTACCCTCTGTAGTTCCACCGCTGACGTAAGCTTTCTCCAATCGCCTTCATCTTAACTTCCCAACCTCATTTTCCCAGGGTGGGTAACATACTGTTGTTCTTCTTGAATCGTGTAGCCAAGCATCTCCCAGGATACCAAGAGGCAGTAGCATATACCAGGAGTCATTGGTTTGAGTTATAGTGGGGTGTATAGGGATTAGTCAATGAGGGCTCTAATTGGCATCTTCTAACATACATCTGACTGGACTTCCTCTCCGTCCACTGAGCCTTAGGTATCGGTCTCGAGGATTGACATGGGTACTAGTTCTCCATGATCTTTATGCCTCATATCCAGCTGCTGTGGCTCTGCAATGGAGGAGGGCTGCAGTCGAAGTTTCACTTCAGGTGTGGCTGCACATCCCCTTGTTCTTCCAGGTCTTCTGAGTCTGGGATGTAATTGTGGAGTTGGTCTATCTCAAACTGTGAGAGGCAGCTTCCTCTTACCTATGTTGAAGCATTGGGTAACTAGCTGTTTCCAGTAAGTGGTGTAGGTCTTTGTCATCCATAGTCCCCTCATACAGGTTTACATATATCCTCTCTCATTAGGTCCTGTTATAGCGTAGCAATTCCATCAATTCCAGTTCCTGCTCGTCCATGAATGGTTTGTTCCAGTAAGCCCACTTATCGTCAGATTTGTCATGGTTCCATCAAAATCTGGCGCGGACCTGTTAACCTGGCGACGTCCGAGCCGGCAATGACCCTCATATTCATCGTCACTCTGCATATTTGAGGTACGGCAGGTGAAGCGTTGGGGGGGTCTTTTGCCCAAGGACGCCCTAACTGCGAAAGTTGGGTACCAAACTGGGATTTGAACTCCGGTCCGTCGTATCAAAGACAGTAACTCCCGTACAAAGGGTGGTGCCTTAACCACTACGCTATCACAGATCGCTATATATATATCCAGATCAGTGGCACCGGCGTATGAGCACCCGCATGGCCTCCACCAATATGCCATATTTTTCATGGCGGACCTGGAACCAACGCTTCCTCCTACAGCTCTCGATCACAGTCAACGTCCCTCCTCTCACCTGAGCGACATTGGATGGGACATCTTCATCATCTGGATCCAGGGAAGGAGACTCTGGAAAAAAATTCACACAATTTCAACAGCTTCCACCCCCCATACAACCGGCAGCCTGGACCAATCTACCCCAATCTAAGAGGTCCACTTCCCTAGACAACCAAGTGTAATAAAGTGATGGTCACATTACAACCACCGACGCTATATCGACCGTAATGCTACCTTTCATGCCATCCAGCTTCCATCCTGGGCACATCACACGATCCATTGTCTACATAGCCAAGCACTGAGCAAAGCCGCATCTGCTCTAAACCCCAAGCAGAGACCAACACCTACAACAATCTCCACCAGCATCTCTCTCGAAACTGACAATACCCCGCACGAGAATCAGGCAACAGATAACAGAGCCAGAGCGTTACCCGAAGCCTCCCTACTGCAAGACACCCAAAAAGAAGAAACCAACAGGACTCCACTGGCCATACATACAGTCATCAGCTAAAAAACCCCTCCAATGCATGCATCAAGGGAAAACACTTTCACGAGGCCTTGGGGGCAGTCAGTCCTCGGTCACCCAGACAACCTGCAACCTGGAAACATATTCCACAGTAACTTCACAGTGCCCGCAACCATAGTAACTCTAGCTCCGCCCAATCCCCCAAGGGAGGCGCCCGGCCAAAAACAAACCTCAAATGCCAATCTGCCCACATAATCTCACACAGCGACACCATCAACCAGACCTTAACCAGATACAGCCCACACCATCAACCGGTTCATTCACCTGCACGTCCACCAATGTAATATATGGCCATCATATGCCACCAATGCCACTCTCTATGTACATCGGACAAAACTGACAGTCCTAGGACAAGGATAAATGGACACAAATCAGGATTATAGAATGGCAAATAATAAGCACAAAACCTGTAAGTAGAAACACTCAACCTCCCTGTCCCACTATAGCAGAACCTTAAGGGTGGTCCATCAGCTGCACGCAAAAAATACTCAGGACCAGACTTTCAAAAAGAAAAATGCTGAGCTTTCAGTCACCTGCAAATTTGACAACAATTCAAGCTTTGCAGGATTGAGCAAGACTGTGAAATGGAATTGCCAACCTACAAACCATTTTCTTCCTCACCTTGGTTTTTCACAGACCTAACTGGCTAGAGCAGGGCCTCATCCTTCCTGATTGAACTAACCTCATTATCTCTAGATTGCTTCATATATAACTGCCTGGAATTTCCACTACAGATGCTCTGAGAGTGGGTATTCACCTACGAAACGCTCATGCTTCCACAAACGTCTGTTAGTCTATAAGGTGCCGCAGGATTCGTTGCTGCTTTACAGTCCAGACTAACACGGCTACTCCTCCTGATATTGGATAACGGCAGGGCAACTTCCCCTGGGAAACAGAGAGTGAAAAGAAGATCAGCCACTAAAGCTTTTTCTAAAAGCTATTAATGCAGTTTAAACCTCTGTTTGCTAATTAACAATTACAATAATGATTTTCCAAGCTCAAAGCCCATTTGACTATTATTTTTATATGCCTCTAGCATTTTTCACACAGCATATTGCAGAGATTGTGAGTAGATCTTGATTTGATTTGCTGCTTTTCTTCCTGTTATATTTTCTGAGCCTATTTTACATGACAATTTACTTTGCAGACTTTGTGTGGGGAGTGGGGGCGGGATTGTGTATGTGAAGTCTTCAATATGTGGTGTGATATGGTATTGTTGCAATGTGAAAAAATGAGCTGAGAATATTATTTCAGATTTTGTTTTGAATGACTCAGAGCGAAAGTTACTGTTATATAAAGAAGTAATGTGCATTAGGTTCTGGGGGTGTCAATCCCTACTAGTATAAATTATATTTATTAGCTATATTCTCTTCTTTAAAATTTATTGTATTCTATAAAACTAAGATTATTATCTGCTTACTATTGAGTAAACTTTAAAACAAATTTGTTTCCTGGCTTGAGCTTTAGAAAGTTCCAGTAACCATTGTGTTCAGTCACCAGTATTAGCAGCACTTGGTACTGAGCCGTTTCAGAAGTCTTTTGTCTGCAGTACCTTCCTTACTCACTTTTCACAATTGCTGCTTATTGGGTACTGTGGTACAAGTTAAAAAAGAAAAGGATAGTGTTGATATTTTCTTACTCTCTTCTTATGCCTTGCCGGGTGTAATATCTTCTTGTAAAGGTAATATTTGTTATGTAAAACAACCTGAATCCTACAGAAGTTCAGCTTATGTTGCATGAATACTTCTCTTTACAGCAGTGATGTGCTTGCAGTAATTTATTTAAACAACAGTATTGTGAAATGTCATTCGTTTCGGGACTGATGACGTTGTAGGTCCTGAGGCATGGAGAAATTTTGTGAAGATATCGGAGTTGAACCAGAAATTGTAAGTTATGCTTTCCCCAATATGCCTAAGTCACCAAGTGGCCTGGTTTTGTTCTTAATCTTTTATCATCTGAGTTTGAAATATTTTGAAATGGAAAATGAGAACCTGTTAAATGGGAGAACATAAACAGGCAGGTTATTTTGTTTTGCTTTGGCATGGCATACCTTAAATCACTTGCCTTCACTGAAAATGGGTAAATTAACTCTGAAAGCTCAAACCTTCCAGAAACTTAGTTTATTTTAATTGAAACTATCCTAGAGTTTTGATTAGAATGAAGTGGATATGCACATTATTTGGCTCATATATTGTTTCATATTTCTTGAGGAGGGAAATATTGTCCTGTTTGAAATTTGCTAATCTCATCCACCTGATTTTGAAACACAAGTGATACAGAAAACATGTATATCTTACGTCAGGATGTCTTGTGAATTAGAAAAAGACCTTTAAATTCATACATATACACCTGTTATGTACAAGAAGACAGGACAGTCTGGCTTCTTGACTTGACTTTTGTTGGATTTTTACAGATTAAATGGGCTAGATAATTATAATTTCTGTACTAGCGATTTGTGTGAAATACAAGACACAACTCAATTTGTAGTTGTTTATTGTAATAACTCTAAACCCTCGTGGTTCATGGTGGAACCCCACTTCTCTTGGGAAATATATTGTAATTGTAATTAGCAACAGAGTTTTAAACTGCATTAATAGCTTTTAGAGAAAAGGCTTTAGTGGCTGATCTTCCTTTCACTCTGTTTCCCAGGGACAGTTGCCCTGCACTTTATCCCAAATATCAGAGGAGTAGCCGTGTTAGTCTGGATCTGTAAAAGCAGCAAAGAATCCTGCGGCACCTTATAGACTAACAGACGTTTTGGAGCATGAGCTTTCGTAGGTGAATACCCACTTCGTCAGAAGCATGTAGTGGAATTCCAGGGGCAGGTATATATGCAAGCAAGCTAGAGATAATGAGGTTAGTTCAATCAGGAAGGATGAGGCCCTGCTCTAGCAGTTGAGGTCTGTGAAAACCAAGGGAGGAGAAACTGGTTTTGTAGTTGGCAAGCCATTCACAGTCTTTGTTCAATCCTGAGCTGATGTGTCAAATTTGCAGTGAACTGAAGCTCAGCAGTTTCTCTTTTGAAGTCTGGTCCTGAAGTTTTTTTTGCTGCAGGATGGCCACCTTAAGGTCTGCTATAGTGTGGCCAGGGAGGTTGAAGTGTTCTCCTACAGGTTTGTATATTTGCCATTCCTAATATCTGATTTGTGTCCATTTATCCTTTCCGTAGAGACTGTCCAGTTTGGCCGATGTACATAGTAGAGGGCATTGCTGGCATATGATGGCATATATTACATTGTGGACGTGCAGGTGAATGAACCGGTGATGGTGTGGCTGATCTGGTTAGGTCCTGTGATGGTGTCGCTGGTGTAGATATGTGGGCAGAGTTGGCATGAGGTTTGTTGCATGGATTGGTTGCTGAGCTAGAGTTACTATGGTGCGGTGTGCAGTTACTGGTGAGAATATGTTTCAGGTTAGCAGGTTGTCTGTGGGCGAGGACTGGCCTGCCACCCAAGGCCTGTGAAAGTGTAGATCCCTGATGATGCATTGGAGGGGTTTTAGCTGAGGACTGTATGTGATGGCCAGTGGAGTCCTGTTGGTTTCTTTTTGGGTTTGTCTTGCAGTAGGAGGCTTCTGGGTACACTCTGGCTCTGTTGATCTGTTTCCTTATTTCCTCGTGCGGGTATTGTAGTTTCGAGAATGCTTGGTGGAGATTTTGTAGGTGTTGGTCTCTGTCTGTGGGGGTTAGAGCAGATGCGGTTGTACCTCAGTGCTTGGCTGTAGACAATGGATCGTGTGATGTGCCCAGGATGGAAGCTGGAGGCATGAAGGTAGGCATAGCGGTCGATATAGGGTGGTGTTAATGTGACCATCACTTATTTACACCGTGGTGTCTAGGAAGTGGACCTCTTAGATTGGTGTAGATTGGTCCAGGCTGCGGTTGATGGTGGGGTGGAAGCTGTTGAATTGTGGTGGAATTTTCCAGAGTCTCCTTCCCATGGATCCAGATGATGAAGATGTCATCAATGTCGCGTAGGGTGGAGGGACGTGACTGGACGAGAGCTGAGGAAAGCGTTGTTCCAGGTCGGCCATAAAAAATATGGCATATTGTGGGGCCATGCGGGTGCTCATAGCGGTGCCACTGATCTGGATATATATATAGCGACTGGATAGCGTAGTGGTTAAGAGCACCACCCTTGATACGGGAGACTGTCCTTTGATACGAGAGACCGGAGTTCAAATCCCAGTTGGTACCCAACTTTCCAGTAGGGGTCCTTGGCAAAAGACCCCCCCAACGCTTCACCTGCCTACCTCAAATATGAGAGTGACATGAACTAGGAGGGTCATGCCGGCTCGGACGTCGCCAGGATTAACAAGGTCCGCGCCAGATGTTGAGGAACCAGGACAATCTGACGATAAGTGGGCTACTGGAACAAACCATTCATGGACGAGACAGAGAACCTGGAATTGATGGAATGCTACTATAACAGTAGACCTAATGAGAGAGGATATATGAAACGTATGAGGGGACTATGGATGGACAAAAGACCTACATCCAAACTTACTGAGAAACAGCTAGTTACCCAATGCTTCAACATAGTAAAGAGGAAGCTGCTCTCACAGTTTGAGATAGACCAACTCCACATTACATCCCAGACTCAAGAAGACCTGGAAGAACAAGTGGATGTGCAGCCCACACCTGAAGCTGAAACTTCACTGCCACCCCCTCCATTGCAGAGCACAGCAGCTGATATGAGGCATAAGATCATGGAGAAACTAGCTACAGTCAATCCTCGAGACCGATTACCAAGGCTCAGTGAGAGAAGTACCATCAGATAGTATGTTAGAAGATGCCAAATAGAGCCCTCATGACAATCCCTACTACCACCAATAACTCAAACCAATGATCTGGTATATGCTACAGCCTCTGTAATCCTGGAGATGCTTGGCTACACGATCAAGAAGAACAACAGTATGTACCCACCGGGGAAAATGAGGTTGGAAGATAAGATGAAGGCGATTTGGAGAGAAGTTAGTCAGCTGTGGAACTACAGAAGGGTGTAGGAGATTAAGGATAAGACTCGGCTACTGAAAAAATACAAGGGCCTGACTCCATCTGAAGCCCTAGAGACTGCTAAACAAAGGCTCACAGCATTGGCTTACCAGGCTAAGGAGATACGCTAGAGAGCAGAGGCCAAAAAAGTAAATGCCCTGTTCTCCAAAGAACCATCCAAGGTGTACTCCCAACTGCAGTGCAACAACAGCAGAAACTGAACAGTACTGGAAGAAACATATGGAGAAAGAGAAGACTCATAACACCAGTGCAAAGTGGCTGCAGGACTTGAGAACAGAGCACAGCAATCTCCCAGAACAGAAACCAGTCACCATCACAGTAGAAGACATCCGGCAGCGGGTCAAGAACATGAAGAGCTGGACAGCACCTGGACCAGACATGATCCACACCTACTGGCTAAAGAAAGCTAACAGCAGTGCATGAATGCCTAGCAGCACAGATGAACCAGCTGCTAGCAGTAGGCTCCCACCCAACTGGCTAACACAAGGAAGGACAGTGCAGTGATCATGAAGACCCCTGCAAGGGAGCAGAACCTGCCAAACTACCGGCCATAACCTGCCTCCCACAACATGGAAAGTCCTATCAGGCATCATAGCTGCCAAGCTACAGGACCATATGGGCCAGTACATGAGCACAACTCAGAAGGGCATTGGGAACAGCACCAGAGGCTCAAACACCAGTTTGCTCATAGATAGAGCAGTCGCCCAAGACTCAAGGTCTAGACAGACCAATCTGAGCACAGCCTGGATTGACTACAGGAAAGCCTACGACTCAATGCCGCACATGTAGATCTGTGAATGTCTGGCGCTTATACAAAGTCAACAGGACACTAGGACCTTCCTCAAGAACTCAGTGGGACTTATGGAAAGACAACACTGGAAGTCAACTCAAGGCAGCTTGCACAAGTGGCCATCAAGTGCGGCATATACCAAGGTGATGCACTGTCCCTGCTGCTGTTCTGCATAGGCTTAAACCCCCTCAGCCAGATAATCACACAGACTGGATACGGGTACAGGTTCAGGATTGAACTACCATCAGCCACCTCCTCTACATGGATGACATCAAGCTGTATGCTAAAATGAACGAGACCTCGACTTGCTAATCCACCTGATGCGGTCTACAGTGAGGATATCGGGATGTCATTCGGACTGGAGAAGTGTGGTCGGATGGTAGTGAAGAGAGGGAAGGTAGTCAACTGACTGGGGTGGAACTACCAGCGGAGGAGAGAGTATCAGGTTAGGCAGGTGGAGCGTTGGGGGGTCTTTGCCCAAGGACCCCTACTGGAAAGTTGGTGTAACCACTGGGATTGACTTCCTGGTCTCTCGTACAAGGACAGTCTCCCGTATCAGGGTGGTGCTACTTACCCTCGCTATCCAGTCGTATATATTATCAGATCAGTGCAACCTGCTATGAGCAACACCCGCATGGGCCCCAATATGCAATATTTTTGGGCCGACCTGGGACAACGCTTCCTCAGCTGCTCGTCCGTCACGTCCCTCTCACCCTACGCGACATTAGCAATCTTCATCATCTGGATCCTGGAAGGGAGGATCTGGAAAAATTCCACCACCAATTTCAACAGCTTCCACCCCAACCATCAACCAGCGGCTGGACCCAAATTCTACACCATCTAAGAGGTCACTTCCTAGGCACCCACGGTGTAAATAAGTGATGGTCAGCTTAAACACCACCCTTATCGACCGGCATGCCTCCCATCATGCCTCCAGCTTCCTCTCGGGCACATCACAGGCACGATCCTGTCTACAGCCACACTGAGTATCAACCGGCATCCTGCTCATAACCCCACAGACAGAGACCAACCTACAAAATCTCTAGCCAAGCATCTACGACCTACAATACCCGCGAGCGAATTAAGGAAACAGATCTAACAGAGCCAGAGTGTACCCAGAAGCCTCCTACTTAAGACAACACCAAAGACGACCAACGGATCCTACTGGCCATCACATATCAGTCGCTCAGCTAAACCCCTCCAATCATCATCAGGGATCTACCTTCACAGCCTGAGGCTGGCAGGCCCGTCATCAGCCCACTAGCTACCTGGCTAACCTGAAACATATTCTCACCAGTAACTGCACGGTCAGCAACCATGTAACTCTAGCAGGCAACGGACTTCCATGCAACAACCTCAATGGCCACTCTGCCCACATATTCACTCCAGCGACACATCACAGACCTAACAGGATCGCCCACATCAATCACTGGTTCATTCCTCTGCAGCGTCACCATGTAATATATGGCTTCATATTGCAGCAATGCCCTCTACATTTGTCTTGGCCAAAACTGGACATTCTTACGGAAAAGGTAAATGGACACACATCAGTATTAGGCAATGGCATATACCAACCTTAGTAGATACACTTCAACCTCCCTGGCACACTTATGCAGACCTTAGGTGGCCATCTGCAGAAAAAACTTCAGGACGCAGACTTCAAGAGAACTGCGTTGAGCTTCGTTCACCTGCAATTTGAACACATCAGTCAGGCTTGACAAGATGTGGAATGGCTTTGCCCAACTACAAACCAGTTTCTCCTCCCTGGTTTTCATGACCAACTGCTAGAGACAGGGCCTCATCCTTCCTGATTGAATCTAACCTCTTACTTATCTCTAGCTTGCTTGCATATATATACCTGCCCCTGGAATTTCCACTACATGCTTCTGACGAAGTGGGTATTCACCTACGAAAGCTCATGCTCCAAAACGTCTGTTAGTCTATAAGGTGCCGCAGGATTCTTTGCTGCTTTTACAGATCCAGACTAACACGGCTACTCCTCTGATATTTGGGATAAAGTGCAGGGCAACTGTCCCTGGGAAACAGAGTGAAAGGAAGATCAGCCACTAAAGCCTTTTCTAAAAGCTATTAATGCAGTTTAAAACTCTGTTGCTAATTACAATTACAATAATATTTTCCCAAGAGCTCAAAAGTTGGGTCCCACCATGAACCACGAGGGTTTATGAGTTATTACACTACAAAATTGAGTTGTGTCTTGTATTTCACACAAATCGCTTAGTACAAAATTATAATTTTATCTAGCCCAATTTAATGCTGTAAAAATCCAACAAAAGTCAAGTCAAGAAGCCAGACTGTCCTGTCTTCTTGTACATAACAGGTGTATTATGTATGAATTTTAAAAGGTCTTTTCTAATTCACAAGACATTCCTGACTGTAAGATATACATGTTTTCTGTATCACTTGTGTTTCAAAATCAGGTGGATGAGATTAGCAAATTTTCAAACAGGACAATATTTCCCTCCTCAGAAATATGAAACAAATATATGAGCCCAATAATGTGCATATCCACTTCATTTCTAAATTAAAACTCTAGGATAGTTTCAATTAAAATAAACACTAATTTTCTGGAAGGTTTGAGCTTTCAGAGGTTAATTTACCCATTTTCAGTGAAGGCAAGTGATTTTAAGGTATGCCATGCCAAAGCAACAAAATAAACCTGCCTGGTTTATGCTTCTCCATTTAACAATGGTTTCTTCAATTTTCCATTTCAAAATATTTCAAACTCAGATGATAAAAGATTAAGAGACAAAAACCAGGCTCACTTTGGTGACTTAGGCATATTTGGGAAAAGCATAAACTTACATTTTCTGGTTCAACTCCGATATCTTCACAAAATTTCTCCATGCCTTCAGGACCTACAACGTCATCAGTCCCTGAAATCGAATGACATTTCACAATACTGTTGTTTAAATTAAAATTTACTGCAAGCACATCACTGCTGTAAAAGAGAAGTATTCATGCAACATAAGCTGAACTTCTGTAGGATTCAGGTTTTTTTTACATATACAAATATTTACCCTTTACAAGAAGATATTACACCCCTGGCAAGGCATAAGAAGAGAGAAAGAAAATATCAACACTATCCTTCTTTTCTTTTTTAACTTGTACCACAGTACCCAATAATTGCAGCAATTGTGAAAAGTGAGTAAGGAAGGTACTGCAGGACAAAGACTTCTGAAACTGGCTCAGTACCAAAGTGCTGCTATACTGGGTGAACTGAACACAATGGTTACTGGAACTTTCTAAAGGCTCAAGCCAGGAAACAAATTTGTTTTAAAGTTATCTCAATAGTAAGCAGATAATAAATCTTAGTTTTATTAGAATACAATAAATTTTTAAAGGAAGAGAATATAGCTAATAAATATATATTATACTAGTATGGGATTGACACCCCCAGAACCTAATGCACAATTTACTTCTTTATATTAACAGTAACTTTCTTCTCTGAGTCATTCAAAACAAAATCTGAAATAATATTCTCATGCTCATTTTTTTCACATTGCAACAATACCATATCACACCACATTATGAAGACTTCACATACACAACCCCGCCCCCCCTCCCCACACAAAAGTCTGCAAAGTAATTGCTATGTAAATAGGCTTCAGAAAATATAACAGGAAGAAAAGCAGCAATCAAATCAAGACTCTACTTCACAATCTCTGCAATATGCTGTGTGAAAAATGCTAGAGGCATATAAAAATAATAGTCAAATGGGCTTGAAAAAACAAGGCTTTATAATGAGAACAGCAGCTGACTCTTCACTATTATGTTATAGTCAATCTTATATCAGTCTTAAATATTCAGCCTTCAATTTAGAAGTAACAGGCTTTTAATTATACACATTTTCCATCTTTATTTCCCTGTCTTCTCATTATCCCTGCCCCCCGCCAATTCAGCCACCTCAAAACATACAGCGGTTAAAAAAGATTTCTGCTCTTTTGTAAGGGAAAGTCACATTAGGAAAAGGGCAGTATCAACAGTGGGTTTGTGTAAAAGAGAAAAACCTATGAAGTAAACGTACAAGATCCTCATTTCAAAACTTGGAGTGTTATAACACCACTATGAACAAAACTATACCCCCTCCTCCCTGCCTTCTTCTTAGCACCTTTGCAGATGCAGCAAGTGGAAAACCAAATATCTTTCACACACTGCCATCCGCTCAACCTTCTTTCTATGAACTCTTGCCAAGAATGAGTTATTCCAGTAGTCAGAACAAGAATAGAAAATCCACACAGCAGTCAAGAAAGGCACAGAATCTGACAATAGGGTGCCTGCCTCTCTCTCTCCCTCATTTGTCTCTCTTCTCCCAACCTGCCAGACACAAAGACTCCGACTAGTTTGGTTCATATAAATCATGTTTTGCTTTAACAGCATCACCACCAAAAATTTAACAACATCACCCCCAGGTAATTTATTAGCTGTACAGATGCCAAAAAGGAATGGAGATGAGAGTATTAAATATTATGCATCCAAACTAGCAGCCGCAAAAAGACGACTACGTCATTTATTACCTAAAGTTCTAGGTATGCTTTTAGAGAAACTGCCTAAGGTCCCCATTTCTCTATCTATCAGCTATTCAGTTCCCCCTTCAGTGCTCTTTGCAGTACTGTACTATAGAATTATTTTCTCCCATTGCAAATAGCTTCCTTTAGGAGAGTTTTGTGTACTATTCTGCAAAAATAGCAGGTCACTGCCTGTATGTTGTCAGAAGATAAAGTATATTATAATAGGTGGTCCTAGAAGAAATTGCCAAGTCAAGTCCTGTTCAATATACAATAGTGAGAACGAAGCTAAAATATACCCTCATGCTTAGTGATGAAAAATATTCTAAGGAAAGACTCCTTGGGGAAATATGATCTCAGGAATCAGTTCCATTTTCTGCTTTGAATTGGAACCAGATTTAGAAGTGACAAACTAAATATGGCTAACCTCCTTCCCCTTTTGAAATGGGGCCCATGTCACCAGGTGTCTACACTGCTCAATGGTAAGGGGTCAGAGCTCTAAATCAATGAGTTAAACAAACTTCAGTGGGAAACATAATTTAATGTACAGATATTAGCAATAAATTCTGGTATAGATTTTAGCAATAAACCACAATTAAAGCTTGATTTTGTTTCATGTACAGTTACTAATTTATTTATAATTGTGTGTAATTTAAAACCAAAATAGTGACCTATTATCTGCATTTGAAATGTTTCTTGCTTCGGGAAAATACTGGCTTCAGTGTGCTAATTATGCTTTCAGACACTGGCACATCTTGAGTTCTTTGGCATCTATCTATAAACAGGATTCTTTTTTATTCAAGGATTCTTTTTTAAACTCTTTGCTTTACCAAGAAACCTCTGTATTCAGATTTAAATTTCTAGGAAAAATCTCTTAATAATGTCTTTAAATTTCAATACAAATTTAGACAATTGTCAGGATTAGGCATTGGTACATATCAGCTTACCTGCATACTCATAGAACCATTCTAAGCATCTCTTACTTGAAAAGACTTCTTCCTCTGTCTTTATTCTAGTTGAATCATATTTTCTATACATGCTAAAAATGGAGAAAATAATAAATAAGTAATTTACATTTTAAAAAACAGCTTTGTAGTCAACATACAGTTAGCCAGTACAAATGCAATATCATTTTCCTAATGTGGATAGTTTAATCTTAGGGCTTCTGTTTTTCAGGGTTTAATAAGGTAATTTCATTTTGGGGGAGTCTATTTTTTGGAAATTTTTGAGCTTATGTAGATGTCCAAAAATGTGTATATTTTGTAATGAGTAATGTATATTATACACATTATTCATTATAATAGTATATGCTGTAATGAGTAATCTCTCTGTAATGTTCTTTAGCACACTTTAACATAGTACTGTTTCAACCAGCACTACATTAAAGCACACTAGGGAAGTTTTAATGCACATTAATAGGGGCTACGCAGACCAGTTAATGCGCAACATATGAGTGCGCTTTAGAAATCACACTCTTGACAGTGTGCATTACTGAGCCATGTAGACAAGCCCTTAGATACAAGTAACCATTTCCAGGTTTACTTTATAAACACCAGTTTGTTTTCTTTTCTTTTCTCTTCTTTTCCAGAATCAGGGGTGTTTTATTGGTGTTATCAGTTAAAATCTAAAATCAGAAGCCCTACTTAATCTTTAGCATTTTACTTAACATCTTGCCCGCAGATATTCACTTATTTATACAACTGCTTAACAGAATAAGTACCACAAAACTAAATATTAGAAATACTGAATGTACAAATAAAGCTTGCTCTTTCAAAGTTTGGAACCTTTTCAGCAACATTGACTAGATGGCTCAAGGAACTGTAATGACCTCTTGAGACCTTCATCTACAGATCGTTGGTTTAAAATCCAGCTCAGGCTGAGAGTGACCACCAAAAAAACCTGCAGGGTAACCAAATGCTATGTGAGTTTGTTAGAGGGCTTTCCCTTCACACCCACAGGCACTGACTCCGTGGAAGCTCCAGGGCTGGAGCACCAACGGAAAAAACTTAGGGGCTGCTTAGAAACCACTGGCAGCCAACTCCTCCCCCCCGCATGCCTCCTGCCCACTGGCAGCCCCCACAAATCAACTCCTGCCCCTCCCTCCCAGCACTTACTGCCTCCAGCAATCAGTGGGGTGTGCAGGAGGCTCTGGGAGGAAGGGGGAGGAGCATGCTCAGGGGAGGGAGTTGGGAGAAGGGGTGGAATGGGGCCTGGGACAGAGCAGGGGCAGAAAGATGCAGGTGGAGGCTTGGGGGGGAAGAGGACGGGTAGAGGCAGGACCTGG
Organism: Chelonoidis abingdonii; assembly: GCF_003597395.2. Lineage (NCBI taxonomy): Eukaryota > Metazoa > Chordata > Testudines > Testudinidae > Chelonoidis > Chelonoidis abingdonii. The sequence goes on from NC_133773.1 coordinate 94,308,086, forward strand.
GGCAGAGAGGGGGGTTGAGCACCCCATGGGCCCGGAGGAAGTGGCACATGTGCCCAACCCTGGTTCTTGTAACACAGACAGAAAGCAGAAGACAAGAAATCCGAAGTGCAGGCAATGCAATATTTATTGGGGTTAGTTTCAAGCAAGCATATCCATAGCTCCACACGCTGGCAGTCTGTTTCCAAGTGTTCCATTCCCAGCTTTGAGGTCACAGAGCTTTTACACATGTCCCCGTTCCCAGCTCTGACATCGCAGAGCTTTTGCCTGTGTCCCTGTTTCCTATTCCCCCCACCTCCTTCTTAGTAGCCCCATATATACCTGCAATGCATGCCCGTGGTCCCACCTCTTACAACTTATGGTCATGTTCCGTTTTGGAGGGTCATGAGTCTGGGCTCTTCGTCCTACCTCTTTTGTATCCCATGGGAGGGATACGGAGTGAGGCTGTGCACTGACCAAGGCCAGGCTTTTCCTCGGCTCTAAGTATGTCTAGTGCCTCCCCACCAAGCCTCCTTTCCCCTCCTAACGGGCAGTCTGACCTTGGCTTGAGAGAGGAGCCACCCAGCCTTCCAGTGTATGCTCATCTGACAAACTCCCACCATCCCCAGTAACACTTTAACTGTTCTTATCTGTTCCCATTATACTATCAAATCCACCTGGCTAGGCAAAGGCAACACACAGTGTCTTTGTTCACACATATTAGTAAGGATATGGATGTATCAAAAATCAAACAGGCAAACAAGACCCAAAATTCTATCTCATGCGAATATACAGGCCTGAGTCCTGCATTATCACTAGCACTCCTAACAGAGTTGGTGGCCTCAGTTCAGTTCCTGAACTGCCCTTGAACCAATACACACAACAATGGCAATTTCTGCAGAAAATCCACAGCAAAGGACACAACTAACTTCGCTGTGTCCTAAACAGAAACTCTCTAGATGAGGGCTTAGGCCTCTGCGTAAAGAAATATAGAAAAATTTGAAGCGTCTCTATCTTTACTGTATTTGTTCAGCAGCAAAACAAGAGTATCGTGAATTTCTATCCCTGGTGACACAGGGAAACCCATCACAAGTGCTAAAACAGAACAGTTAGTTACACTAAAGTAACTAGGGTTTTTATGGGAGGGGGAAGATAAGGGATTTGGGAGATGATGATGTCAGCATGTATCTCACTGTAGGTGCGAGTACTTTTTTTGTTTGATTAAAAGTGTCTGTTAGGGCAACACATGCAGCATAAGCCTCCTCATACTCTCACACAAGAGCAAAATTGGGGAAGGAATGGAGGCAACACCATGTTCCCACAGTTTCCTTGCAATTCAACCTCTGTGTTGCTGAGGACTCTGAAAAGTGGGGATGGAGGGTGCGTCATGGGATTCACAATGAGTATCTCAAAGAACCACACTTACTGTAAGGTAAGCAACCACTTTACCTTTCAGCCTGTGTCAATATAAATCCCACTGTAGATAACTGGCAATCAGTATCCCCCCTGGACAGTGGGAGTCAGGAATTCCAACTGTATAAAACACACTGACGGATTGCTCTGCCAAACTTGCAATCTAACCTAGCTACCATGTCAAGTGCATAACATTTAACAAAAGTACAGAAAGTTACTCAATGTAGCTGCCTTGCAGATCTCAGAGACTGGAACGTTTCTGAAGCAGGCCGACAATGCTCCCTGTGCCCAGGTGGAATGTGCCTTGACGTATGGAGGGAGCGACACACCAGCCAATAGATAGGAGGTGAAAATACAGTGTGATCCACTTCGAGATTCTCTGCAAAAGAGATAGCTTGGCCTTTCAAGGTGTTAAATATAGCCACAAGGAGGCAGGGACAGAAAGGCAGTCCTACTGAGGTAATAGAGCAAGACTCTGGAGACGTCAAAAGCATGCAGCTTCTTCTTCACAAAGCTGCATTCAATACCAAGAGAGAAGACAGGTATGGTGATGGACTGGTTCATGCAGATTTCCAAAACCATCTTTGGGATGACTTTGGGATGTAGCTTCATCGCCACCTTTTCTCTGTAAAAGAACGGCTAAGGCAGGTTGGACCTAGAGCTTTGAGCAGGTGCTCAACCTGTGGCTCACGGGCCATTTGCAGCCCCATCAGCACACAGCTGAAGCCATTGTGACGTTACGGCACATCAGTAATTATATATTTTGTACTGATGGAGTCCCGAGTTAACAATCGAAGCTGCATATGCAAGCCACAAAGGTAAATGAGGTTGAGAACTACTGCTACAGCGCTGGGCCAGTAAGACTATGCTTGCCGATCCCCTAGTGTAATGCATGCTACCAGCAGAAGAGAAAATTCTGCTGGCATAGCTACACCACATCCTTAATGACATTTGCTAACCGACAGAAGCACTTCCTGTTGGGTAGTTGCAGTATCCACCATGGATTTTGCTCATAGCCTATGTCAGGAGAGGTGTGATTTTTTCCCACACTCCTAGCCAACACATCTATGCATGGCAAATCTTTGTAATCAGACCAGCCTAAAGACCGTCTGTCTTGAATATCAGACAAGTTGTCACCAGTGTAAAAGGTGAAGGGGCTCTGAAGTTCTGCTCTCTAGACTGAGTCTGCTGCAGCTTCAAACACCTCATCAAATCTGTTCACATGTCGAAGATAGTGTGTGCATTGTTGAGGAAGAGATATGCTGGCAATCTCATATCTTGGGCTCTTTTTGCATGATTTCCATCTCAGTGGTGGTAAGACAGGTGCACTGAGTCTGGCTGTAGCTGGGGATGCTACTTTTGATATACGAGAAGGATATAAATCCCCAGAGCATGTAGAGTATCTCTGGAGTCCTTCAGCCATGTGCACACCACTGTCTCTTGCTAACAGCTCTGAGTCTCAGAGGCAAGTCTTCAGTCATGACCTACTCCTTTCACAGGTGATTCCAAACTTGGCGCCACAATACATTGTGCTATTCACTGTGATGGCCATAGACCTGTATAAGGCGTCTTAATTATAGCCTTAAGCTACTCCTGATGTCATGACGCAGCTTTGCAGGAAGAGTTGTCAACAGCTCATATTTGGTTAGCAGTGCTTGCAATTATCCACCCATGTATTTTTATGCAAAGCCAGAATACAATACATTTCCTCCAAACAGGCTGAGGCATTTGGGTTTTTGTCTTTCTATGTACTTTGTTTACCTCAACTTTTCTTGTATGGTTTGATATAACTAAAGGCTAGGTTGGTGAGTTGTAGAAGTAATCAAACCTGTGACGAAGTGGGACTGTTCTTAATGTTTCTCTGAATACTGTGTGGGTGCCGTCAGTTTCCCCTATGCAGTTCTTAGTGTTCCAGCATGCATAAATGGCTAGACTCTGTTTCCTGCAACAAAGCTGCAGGGCCCTTCTCCCCCCTGCAGCGACCCTCTGGCTTCACCAGACCCCGCCATGGGCGGACTCGCTGTTGTGGGAAGCGCACGAGGGGCATAGTTGAATGCTCCAAGGTCTGATCCAGGAAGGTGAAGCACATGTGAGCTTCTTGCCTGAAGACAGTCTGCTCAAGGAAGAGGAGGCTTCCAAGTCCTGACTGGCTTGTGGGGAGCAGTTCAGAGCATTGCCGGGACTCCGTGACAAACCCCATACGGTGTGGTATCCAATGTTCCGCTAACTTTTTCCATCCATGTGCAGATATATTTTGTTATGTGCAACACCTAATATCAAGGTGATGTGCAAGATGCGCACCACCATACAAACATAAAAACATAGCTATAATACTATATTTTTAAACAGTTCATAGGTATGGAAGAAGAAGGAAGAATATATAAACAAGGGATAATTAACAAGGTGCACTGCTTAAGGTGTTTATTTAATATGAAATCAAATAAAAAGCAATTAACACTCCTTCGAGTACATGTATTTTATGCATCCTTTCTAACCAACTCAAGCTAGTAACACACCAAAATGTGGCTACTTGAAAACAGCTATATAAATAAAATCAAAATCTGATGAGCTAGTATAAAGCATAAAAACATGCTCATCATATGGTGACAGTAGAGGGGAAGAAGAAGGCAGGCAGAAGCAGAGATGGATTGACAACATAAAAGTGTGGAGAGGAATGGACTTCGGAAACTCGAGCACTGACACACAATCGTCAGGGGTGGAGACAATTGGTTGATTGCTCATCAGTTGATGATGCCCCAACACCTATGCGATTATGGGTATGATGAGATTATAGAAAATATGCACCAGACCCCAATTTAATAACCTACTCCTACCACAGCCACCTAACTGTCAGGGAAAGCTGCTCTCAAAATGAAGAATATGCCAAAACACTAGCATGCTACCAACTTTTGCAGTACACAAACATATCCTCTTGCATGCATAATTATCTGCACACTAGCTGACTTTATAGATGCTAACAAAATCTATGAGTCAACTAGAAATAGTCACAGCTCTCATCACAATATTACTACAGTATTTTCTGATATTAGAAAGGAGGTAAAAGGCATTCAACTTGGGCATAAATTTACTCTGAGATGTCAACGTTCAATTTGATTAATACTGCACGCACATAGGACAGTAAAAAAAGTAATAAAGAACACAGCAAGCAAATACAAACAAACAAGTGACAACATTGAAAACGAAGGAAAGTGAGACATCAAGTGGTTGGTTATGTGGATTTTAAATTAGGCTTAGGACCACGCTGTGCAAGTTCACACAGAGTTCTGTAGAACAGGGAGAGGAGAGGGAGAGGGAGAGGAGAGGGAAGAGACAGAGAGAGAGAGAGAGAGAGAGAGAGAGAGAGGAGAGTGTGTGTGCTGTGTGGTTTTGGGTGTTGTGTTGGTGTGTGTGTGTGTGTGTGTGTGTGTGTGTGTGTGATGTGTGTGTTGTTGTGGTGTGTTGTGTGTGTGTGTGTGTCGCTCAACTCGCAAAAACTCAAGTAGAAGAGCGCTTGGAGCAGCAAAACACATGGCTTCAAGGTTGCACAGAATCCCTGCCTCAAGAGGCTTGCAATAAGGGATAAAACACAACCCAGGGAAACATAAAGACCACTCAGTTTATCGTTCTGTAGCTCAGGGAAGATAATGGAGCATAGTAAACTAAAGAAATCATCTGCAACACTGGAAGGTGGTAATAGGTGACAGGGAATAAGCCAGGACATTGGATTTGTAAAAGAACAACATTCGTGTCAAATCCATCTATAGCTTTCTTTGATAGGATAATGAGCTTGGTGGTAAGGGAGAAGCTGGTGAATGTGTTATACCTAGACTTTAGTAAGGCATTTGATACGGTCTCGCAGATATCCTTATCGATTAACTAGGCAAATACAATTTAGATGGGCTACTATAAGGTGGGTGGATAACTGGCTGGATAACCGTACTCAGGAGTAGTTATTAATGCTCCCTACCTGCTGGAAAGGTATAACAAGTGGGGTCCCGCAGGGGTCTGTTTTGGGACCGCTCTGTTCAATATCTTCATCAACACCTTAGATGTTGCATAAAGTATGCTTATTAAGTTTGCGGACGATATTCAAACTGGGAGGATTGCAATTGCTTTGGAGGACAGGGTCAAAATTCAAATATGATGGACAAATTGGAGAAATGGTCTGAGGTAAACCGGATGAATTCATATAGACAAATGCAAAGTGCTCCACTTAGGAGAGAACAATCAGTTTCACATACTAAGAATGGGAGAGATGTCTAGGAAGGAGTATGGCAGAAAGAATCTAGGGGTATGGTGGACACAAGCTAAATATTGAGTCAACAATGTGATAACCGTTGTCAAAAAAGAGCAACGTATTCCAGGGATGATTAGCAAGTTGGTTGAACTAGAACACGAGAATCATTTCTTGTGCTCCGCTCGCGGGTTAGGCGCTCAATAGGTGAGTCACTGTGTCAGATCCTGGGCCCGTCATTTTCAGAAAGAATGTTGGAGAAATTGGAGGGGTCCAGAGCACAGTCACATACTGAGATGATTAAAGTTTCGAGGAACATGACCTATTGCAAGGTGAAGGTATAAGATTAGCGGTCTGATTTAACGTTTGGAAGAGAATGACTTGAGAGGGGACATGATAGCAGTTTTCAGGTATCTAAAAGGGGGTCATCAGGAGGAGGGAGAAAACTTGTTCACCTTAGCCTTTAATGATAGAACAAGAAGCAGTGGGCTTAAACTGCAGCAAGGAAGATTTAGGTTGGACATTAGGAAAAAGTTCCTAACTGTCAGGGTGGTTAAACACTGGAATAAATTGCCTAGAGAGGTTGTGGAATCTCCATCTCTGGAGATGTTTAAGAGTAGGTTAGATAAATGTCTATCAGAGACAGTCTAGCCAGTATTTGGTCCTGCCATGAGGGCAGGGGACCTCTCGAGGTCCCTTCCAGTCCTAGAGCCTATGAATCTATGAATCCTACAAAACACCTAGCACCACACCTAGTGCTTGCTACTTATGTGTCAATGGGAGTACTCTGAAGAGCCAGAACTATACTAGATAGCAAAGATCAGGCCTTAATGGTATCCAATACCTCTCCCCAAACAAATTCTAAAACTTAATGGTAATCATTGTCTGAAATCCAACTCTAATTGAAAGGCCAAACTAATAAACAGCATCCATAGTGAAGTTCTTCCAGTTTTAACAATTTACCATGTATTAATTAGTAACAGGATATTTAAAAAAAAAATCATAAGATCAGTTTACAGATGTCTACAACACTCCAAAAGAATTATGTTGTTAAAAGAAACATTTTCTTTCTTACCATAAGCCATTGATACCTTTGTTTGAAATGTAACCTTGCAAATGTCATGAGCTAGGCCTATCCACGTTTTTGCTCCAGTATCCATTCACTAAAGCCCCAATCCTGCAAACGTGTATGCATGGGAGCCTTCCAGATGCATAATTGTTTGCAGGATCAGTATCTAAGGACTTGTAAAGTGCCAGCGTAGACAGCACTGCAACTTTCTTGCTCAGGGGTGTGAAAAAACACCCCCCAATGCTGCAAGTCTCAGCGCTGTAATGTGCCAGTATACGCAGCGCTCCCAGCGCTGGTAGCCACGTCCCTCATGGAGATAGGTTTTTAGAGTGCTGTGAGAGCTCTCTCCCACCACTGTGCCGCGACTACACAAGCAATGTTAAAGTGCTGCCGCGGCAGCACCTTAATGTTGCTAGTGAAGACGTGCCCTAAGAGAGTGTAAATAGCATGAAAGCAGCTTCTTAAAGCCACACTAATCAAAATAAAATCACAGATTTATTTCTTTTAACCTTGGATTGCTCTACATAAGATGGCTACAACAGAAAGATCAAGACCTCACTGCAACCTAATCTTCACTCTTCAAAAATATCCATATAACCCAAGGGTGGGCAAACTATGGCCTGGGGGCCACATCCGGCCCTCCAGACCTTTTAATCCAGTTGTCAAGCTCCCGCCAGGGAACAGCATCAGGGGCTTGCTCCACTCTGCATGGCTCCCGGAAGCAGCGGTATGTCCCCCCCTCATAGGGGCAGCCGGGGGCTTCGCGCACTGTCCCCACCCCAAGCACCGCCCCTGCAGCTCCCATTGGCCGGGAACCACAGCCAATGGCAGCTCCAGGAGTGGCACCTGCGGACGAGGAAGCACGCAGAGCTGTCTGGCCGCATCCATGTAGGAGTCGGAGGGAGGACATGTCGCTGCTTCTGGGAGCAGCTTGAGGTACACGCTCCCCAGGGCCTGCACCCCTGACACCTTCCATGTCCCAACCCCCTGACCCATCCCTGATCCCCCTCGCACCCTACAAACCCCTCGATCCCAGCCCGGAGCACTCTCCTGAACCCCCAACCCCTCATCCCCAGCCCCACCCCGGAGCCCGCACTCCCAGCAGGAGCCCTCACCCCCTCTGCACCCCAACCCCCAATCTTGTGAGCATTCATGACCTGCCATACAATTTCCATACCCAGATGTGGCCCTCAGGTCAAAAAGTTTGCTCACCCCGATATAACCTCCTCAGAACTCTAGGAAGAGGACAGATTAACAATACTAACCTACAAAAGCAGGCTAAATGCTTTACAATTAAAAAAAAAACAGCAACAGAAGTCAGATCCTGCATTAAGATCTGCTAATGCAGAATTCCTGAGCCCTCACTCTCTCTCTGCTCTGGATCTGTCTCCCTCCAATCTTAGCCCAGTCTTTCTAACATCTCCCGGCAGATGTCCACCACAGCAGTCAACTGAAACTCAACATGGACAAAAGTAAGCTCTTCATCTTTCCCTGCTGATACTAGGTGAAAAATATTTTGGTCTAGAACTGCAGAGGATTCACTGTTTTGTGTTTGCTCTACCATTCTAACAGTGGAAAATAGCAGAGGTGCCACATTATTCCTTCCCCATTATATTATTCCTGGCATATTTCAGGAAAGTACTGAAAGCTTTTTGGTGGGTGGGGTCATGGCAAATAAGTCAATTTCTGGGACCCCACGACACTAAAATTAATTGTGGAGAACAACTGGGTCCATTTCCCATATATGTTTCTGCGAGAATGTTCTGTTGAGCAAGTCCACAGTGGTATTCCCCACCCGGCACGTAGGCTGATGATATAATGATGCTCTGCCGAATGCACCAGTTCCATAGTGTCACTGCTTCTGCTCAAATGGATGGTGATCTCGCTCCTCCCTGGCAGTTTATGTAGAATATATATACTATGTAGTCAGCCATGACTTTCATGCTTGCCTTCATCAAATGGTAGGCAAACATTTCTAACTGCTCTGAGCTCCAATAGGTTGATATGTAGTGTTGATTCTAAGTGGGACCATTTGCCTTGAACCATGTGATCATCTAGGTGAATTCCCCAGTCCAGTAAAGATGGATCTGTTGTCTGTATCAACACTGGAGAAGGCCCCTGTACAGATATTCTGCAGATATTTCCACCTTTTGAGAGTCTTTGGCTATCAAGGACATTGACGGTACTTTGTTCTATCTGTCTCTTTTTGATGGATATACCATTTTGAGTCATGCCAGAACACAACGCACGTGGAACCTTGCATGACTTATCACAAAGGTGTCTGAGTATTTGAAGGCAATTTCTGGCTAAGGTCTGGAGGCTGGTGTGAATGATTGATTAAGATGGTTAATGTGCTGAATCTGTGTAGTAGTAGGAAGACATTGGCCTTTACCACACTGAGATCAGCTTCTATGAATTCTAGCTGTTGTACTAGAGTCAGAGTCGATTTTTGAGCTTTCTGTTGTAGTCCCAACTGCGTGAATACATCTATAGCAGAGGTCCCCAAACTGTGCAGTCCCCTGGGGGGCACAGCAGAATATTCAGAGGGCACAGCAGGTCCCAGGCCAGCCCCCATGAGGGGCCGGCAGGGAAGGAATGCCATCCAGCCCCACTCCAAACTCTGCTCCATCCCCGGGCCTAGCCCCAAACTCACCCCCAGCTGCAGTCCAGCCTCAACCCCATTACTTCTGTCTGTGCACCCCTGCCAGTTGCGGCCCTGCTCCTGGCCCCAGAGGAGGCATAGATAGAGGCAAGGCGGGGGCATAACCCTGAAAAGTTTGGGGATGACTGATCTATAGTCTTTTGCATAGCTAACAGGGCATCGTTGAAGGATTGTGCCTTGAGTAGACAGTTGTCTAGATATGGATGTATCATGATCCATGATTTGCAAAGATGGGCTGCTACAACAGATAGGACCTTTGAGAACACTCTGAATGTGGATGATAGGCCAAATGGAAGCACCTTATATTGAAAATGGTCTTGACCCAAGGTGAATCTCAGGAACTTCCCGTGGGATGGTGGAATCACGATATGAGAGTTAGCATCTTATATGTCTAGGGCCAAGAACCAGTCTCTCTGGTCCAGAGATGGAATTATTGCTGCTAATGTAACCATCTTGAATATTTGTGACTTTACATATTTGTTTAGAAACCTCAGATCCAGAATGGGTCTCCATCCTCTATTCTTTTTCAGTATCAGGAAGTATTTGGAGTGGAAACCCTTCCCTCTGTGTTGATTGGGAACTGGTTCTATAGCACCAAGGTTTAGGAGATGGATTTATTTCCTGAAGCAGCAAGCTCTTGTGAGAAGGGTCCCTGAAGAGGAAGAGAGAGAGAGAATGGGTAGGCAGGAAGGAGGTAAAGTGGACTGAATAACCAATGGACATGATCTCCAGTACACATTTGTCTGATGTTATCTTTTCCCAGTTTTGTCGAAAAAGAACAGGACAGTGTTTGAAGGGATGTAGATAGTTTGAGTTTTGCAGCAACTGATGATGGGAGTGGTAGCCTGGGGCTTCAATCAATGTCTCAACATTGATGTTTCAACGTTGAGGACTGTACAGTTTAAGTGTGGGAGGCTGCCGGCTTCTGTTCCATCCGCTGTCTTTTCTGCTGAGGAGCTGATGTGAATGATTGATTAAGATGGGGACGGATGGAACTGGGCAGGTTAGGATCTTTCTTTTCTCTGCGATTTGCTGTACTTTCTTTTCTGTGCAGGCATGTAGATCTCTAAGCAGTGCAACCTGGCTCTTGAGTCCTTCAATGGGTGCAGTGAACAATCTGTCTTCTCCACAAAGAGTTCAGATCCTTCAAACGGAAGGTCCTCCACAGCTGTTTGGACTTCTCTTGGGAGACCGGAAAGGTGAAGCCACAAAGCTCCCCTCATTACTAACACCATTGATACAGAGTGGGCAGCTACATCCGCGGTGTCTAATGTGGTTTCAAGTACTGTCCTTGCCAGAAGCTGGCCTTAGGCAATGATGGCTTGGTACTGCTCTCTTTGATCATTTGGGAGACATTCAATAAAGGCATTAAAATTTCCCATAACTGATACGATTATATTTTGCCATCCAGGCCTGATAATTTGCATATTTTTGTCTCCTCATTTGCATGTTGGCATTATCATGGCTGTCGTTTGCCAAATGATTTTGGCTAGGTCTAGGAAGTCCTCACTGACTGGGAGTGAAATATGAGCTAAAGAGGAAGCATGCACGATGTCCAGCAGCTTGTGTTGCAACATCTTCACTTCAAGGGGGATGTGAAGTGAGTCCGCCACTCTCCTGGTAAGGTCCTGAAATTGTTTGAGGTTGTCTGTCATAGTTGGTGGAGGGGGCATTATGGCCTCCTCTGGAGAGAACGATGAAATGTTTGTTGCTGAATTAATTTATTTATTCAGCCTTGCCTCCTGGTCCTCAAAGGTCTCCTCTTGAGGATCTAGGGGTCTAGAAAGGGAAGCTGATGGAGATTGCATTCCTCTATCCATATGGGAGACACTCAAGGTCCTAGAGAACTGGTGTCTATAGGATACCCGTGGGAAAAAATTGCCTAGGGGGGTTCTGGGATCTCCATCATTGAAGATTTTTAAGAACAGGTTAGACAAACACCTGTCAGGAATGGTCTAGATCAGGGGTTCTCAAACTGGGGGTCGGGACCCCTCAAGGGGTCATGAAGTTATTACACGGGGGGTTCGCGAGCTGTCAGCCTACATCCCCAAACCCCGCTTTCTCTCCAGCATTTATAATAGTGTTAAATACAAAAAAAGTGTTTTTAATTTGTAAGGGGGGTTGCACTCATAGGTTTGCTCATAGGTGAAAGGGGTCACCAATACAAAAGTTTGAGAAACACTGCTCTAGATAATACTTAGACCTGCCATGAATGCAGGGGACTGGACTAGATGACCTCTCAAGGTCTCTTCCAGTTCTATGATTCTATGGGTCCCAATACAGCCACTGGGGTGGGGTAAAGGGCATAGGTGGTAGTGCCCAAGGGTGTCCATACCAAGTGGTTGGGCCTTGTATGTCCTGTTAGTTATTGTATTTCTAGGTGATATGTCTCTTGACAATGCTCTGGGAAGCTTTGAACTGAGACAGAAGATAAATCATCATTACCGCCCTCTTCTTCTTCGCTCAATAGAAGTGGAGATGATAAAGAGGCCGGAGGGGAATATCTTGGTACCACAGGGTATTCCAGAGTCCGAGATGTGGTTAGTACCACTACATTGGTACCAAGTAGTAGGGATTCCAGTGTTTCAGAAGCCAAGAGATCCTTGGAGAAATGGAATTCCTGCAGTACTGTGGTGGTAATTGGTCTGTCTCGAATGCGCCGTCAGTGATAAGGAAGTTAGTGGTATTTGAATTCTTCTGTGCTCAACCTCTGAGCCCTCTCATACTCCGAACCCCTCAGCCCCACTCCCACCACATGAATTTGTTAGGTGCACCAATATGGAGGTGATGTGTCACACATCACCTCCATATTGGTGCACATAACAAAATTCATTCTACACGTAGGTGGGAAAAATTTGAGGGAACACTGCAACTGACCTCCCTCAGCACCCCAGATTTGCTCCAGCTACCAGATGCTAAGTGACATTCTCCCTTGTTGCACTTTTAGGAACTACTTTAGCTTGCCATGCGATCTGTATTCCTTTCTATAGAATCTGTCAGAAGCCAGGGTTGTAAATCTACTTTTCCAGTGATTATGAATAGCCTCGAGTCCCTCAAGAAGTTGCCCACTGTAGCACTAAAAGAGTGAGATTTATTTGAGCCTCTGATCTCAATGAGCAAGATTCCATTATACGTACATGAAACAGCTTCAGCTCCTACTATCATTTTCAGGGGGAAGCCGTTAGGCTATAGGATTATTAGGCTGAAGGACTATCTTTATAATATTATTCCCATAGTTAGCACTGCTTGTGAAATACACGGATGGTGTCAAACAAGACCTCATAATTTTATGTTATTGTATTTGTTTTTGTTGTTGTGCTGATGCCACCTGAGAGCTTTCATACCCAGGGTTGAGGTGATGCTATCCTGTAGTTCTGATTCAGGCAGCTGATCTTCCTCCCCTACGCAGGAAGAAATCCCTCTTTTTTGTGTGCATACACCTGTGCACCCAGATAATCAGCATGTCTGTAATCTGGTCTTTTCTGCATTAATATGTCATGCTACACTCCATGAAGGTGAGCAGGGTAAAAAGACACTGAGGATTATCCACCATGCTGCATTCTGAAGACAAGCAAGGGACCAGCACTGACTTAATTTCTTTAATATCCGCTTTGGGAGTTTGTCCCTATGAACAGGCTTCAGAGGAGACATTAAAATTGGACTCAGATATGGGTCAAAATATTTTAAGCGGCTAGCAGCCTCCTTGCCTTATGAGAGGCTGGGCTTCTTGTCTTTCCCACCCTCTATATGGGGTCTTTCTGCATCTTTCATGGAAGGTAATAGCATTCAAGAATAGGCTCCCCAGAGACTCTACTTCTTATTGTATGGAGTCTACATGGGCCAGATGGGTCTGTTTCTCCTGGAGACCTTAGTCTGGAATATCAGTAAGGAACACCAGAAGGCCTGTTACCAGGATGGCAATGGGGTAGTAAACTTGGCCCAAAGGCCCCTTTGCTATACTCTCCAGGGCTGTCTCCAGTGCCCTCCATCTGCAACTTGAGGGGAGATGGAGGGGCAGAAGGCAGCTGAGTTTCACAGTGAGCTCTAGGCACTGAGGAATAATTTTCCACCTAAAACCACTCTTCTGGCATTGCTCCCGATGGAGAGAATGAGGGAAAGGGCTTTTTGCTCCTGGAGCCAATCCTACCTGCCTCCTTTCCTGCCTAGGAAAAAGCGGTGGTGGTGGGAGCGGGAGGTAAGGCAAACCCACCCAGGCTGCTCTGGGGGCAAAAGGAACAGGACTGAACTGTGTAACAGAGAAGACTGAGCTCCCCAACAAGATCCTTGGTAAAGAGTGCGTAAAACCAGGAGAGATAGGTCTTCTTTTTGCCTCTCAGCATAACTTGCTCCCTGAAGCCTGCAGGGGCACCAGACACCACCACAAACACCTCAGAAGGCAAAGCACAGACAATGGAAATCGTTCCTCAAAAGACAGATGTAGTCCTGAGACACAGCTGGGAATTATCGACAAATTAGTCAGTTACACTTTTAGTCAGAAATATGAACTAAAAGGTGAAATTTTCCTCAGAAAAGCTCGGAAGCATGGAGGTCAGGCTAAGTCATTGGTGGCTGTGGGTGCAAATAAAACTGGAAGCAACTTCAAGAGTGAGACATTCCCCTGCTACCAGTGAATGACCGGTCTGATTCTACCCAAAAGCTAAAAGTCACCTGAAATATATTTGCAGAGTTTAAGATGAAGAGCTATTTGTTACACATCTAAATGTGGAGAGACACAATGAAGATCCTTAAAATTACACCTGCAGAATATTTTTAACTTCTTTACCTGTATAAAACACACACTAGCACTACCTTAGATTATTAAAACAGAAAAATGTTAGAAATGTAACTAGCTTTTTACTATTTGTTTACTATTTGCACTAAAGTCAGTTTCCTTTGTTTCCAGACAGCACTACTTTCTGGATCTCATGTACTGTCTCAATGTTTTGGCAGAGGAAATGTTCAATATTAAACTTTTATTAGGTTTTGTGAAAAAGAAGTATTGTTTCTGGTCTCACTTCATTATTCTATTTGCTATTTATATGGGTACATTTGCCACATTCTTATAGATAATGTTGTAGTATTTCTTGTGCATCCTGTTTTACTTTTTAATTTTATTATGCCTGAAAATTAGTAAAAAAATGCTTAAAAAAGACATACGTATTGCTTTTTGTTCTTGTTAGTACTGCATAGCCAACAAAGCAAAGAAAAGGGGAGCTGGATTCTATTCCTTTCATCAGCATCAACAGATTTATTTTAATAAGTTCCAAGTCAGTTACACTTGTGCAACTCCACTAAACACAATGGAGTTGCCCAGACATAATTAGGTGCCTAATTTGGCTTGGAGAACCTTTATTGTTAGTGACAGTGAACAAAATGGAAATAACTCAGTCTGAATAAATATTATGCTGAAATTCCAGGCTGGCAATTAGAAAAAAATCTTTTTTCATCTGAGGACATTTATTATGGGTACATTTGCTTTTTGAGACACTTATTATACAGTAGAGCATCATAGCACAAGCCCCATTGTCTAGCTCAGGGGTCCCCAACACAGTGCCCATGGGCGCCATCTAAATGCACCCGCATTCTGGCCAGCGGTGGAGCATCTGCGGAAATGCCGCCGAATTTCTGCGGCGTTTTGGCGGCGACGCCTCTCGATGACATCACTTGCCGCCGACAAGTGAAGTCATTGATAGTCGTCACCACCGAAACGCCGCAAAAATTCGGTGGCATTCCTCACTCAGTCATAGGCATAGATTTCCACAGTTAGTGCCATTTTTACCATTTCATAAGTGGATTATCACCCCAACTGTTCATCAATAATGTTATTTCATTATTATTAGTTCACATTAAGATGACATACCCATCATGTCTACTTTTCTTAGCAGATAAATCATCTCCGGCTGCAGGTCTCCTCTTTTTCCTTGGAGGCATCACTTTGCTAAAGCAGTCTGATGAACTGCAAGATCGGAGACTTCCTATGGAGGGTATTAAAAAGAAGGAATAAAAATAGTTACAGGGCAGTGAAACCATGTGCATTTTCCTCAAAAAATTAGAGACTGGTGAATTGATTTGAATAAAAGAACTGACATTTCAAAGTTAAACAAAATTCCCCCATCTCCTTTCAAAATAAAACATCACCCATGTTTATGTGCCACTCTACTTCCTGGTTTCTCACTCTACTTCGTGGTTTCTGTGAAGACAGAAAGCACTGAAAAATACTACAGGATCAAAAACCAGTCTCTTGTACTATTTTCAATCTGTCTAGTATAAATAAGGGCTACAAACCTCCTGGGAAAATCTGCTTTAGAGCCTCAGGAAGCATCCTAACTTTCACTTACTTGTCCAAACCAGAATTTTTGAGGTTTGCCCATCACTTGTCAAAATAAAGGGCTGGTCCTGTGATTAGAGCACAATACTTCTAATAGACACTCTTGTTTGATTTCTTAACCCAATGTCTTGTTCTCTGGCCCAAGAAGAACAGGAAGTGCTCTACAGGGAGGGGCATACTCAACAGCTACTGGTAGGAAGCACCTTTGTCACTTTGCTTTGACTCTCTTAGGAGCAACAACGACTGATCCCAGAAACGGAGTTTTGTCCAACCCTCCTTAACTAGAAATAATGACCACAGCACAGAACCCTGAAGAAGCAGTGTATAAAACACAGGATAAAGACCAGCTGGAAGAGTCAGTACAGCTCTGAATAGCATGCAGAGAACTTAAAAAGATAATAGAGAGAAGGCTAAGGGTAAGAAAAGGCAGAGAAGCCAAGTTAAGGTATTTGCAAGGAACTGCACAACAGGGTAGTCTTCATAGTAAGCCTTTAATTCACCTTCTGTGTAGCTCCTATGGCATCCAAGGTAATTCTTAATGTAGTAAAATCCCATATAATCCTCTAAATATGTTTCACTGCTTGACGCTTCAGAAAAATCAGACCATAAAACTTTCCATTTTTAGACATTACAGTGGCACAGGATGAAGGTAGGTGCTCAACTCTCATTAAAAAGGCAATGGAGTTTGGTGCTTAACTGCCTTCTGTGCCATTGAAAATCTCTCCCAAGTGCTCTGAAAGTAATATAAGGAAGGAAGTTCAGATGCACAACTGAGATACAAACAATAGATCCTATGAAGTTATTAGATTTTGCAATATGTTCTTTACATGATAGCTTCAGATGTATAATTTTTTGGTTTAGCTGATCATACTCTCCTACCTATTATCCATTTTTGGTCTTGCCCTCCCATCCATATTGTTTTAGAGAAGAAAGCAGTTCTCTCCATTTCAGGAATTCTCCCTAACACTGACCTACCTGTGATGTTCAAGTCTTCTTCAAATCCCCAGCATTCATGTATCTTTTTTATTCAGGAAAGTAATGACTGACTGGTCAAGCCTATGCTGGAGAGGAGTGCAAAGTGGGAAGAGGTAAAAACAAAAAAATCTCATCTATGGAAATATACAAATAATGGGTTAGGAAAAAACAAGAAAGAAAACCACTAAAAAGACAAGAAAAATAGAAGATAATATTGAAAGAAAGGGACAAGTGAAGGAGCACTGCAAATATTAAACGTTCTCAGGAAGGCTTCCAAAAGAATAAATTCTTTTACTCTAGTTTTCTTTTAAAAAGAGCTCGAAAATACTAAAATTACTGTCTCAGACTTAAAATATACATTAAGGAGCTAGTTAAGTAATAAGAACTCCAAGCAGCACATTGCTGGGGACAATTGCAGCAATACATTGCTGGTGTTGTGAGGCAAAAGATGAAAGTCCTAGTGAAAGTTATTTGAGAAGAGGAACATACCTAAACTGAGTCAAAAGCTCCAAAATATACTTCAGTGTGCATAATACAAAATGGATTAAAGAAACTATGTCATCTTATTAGTGATAAGTCCACATGAATATATCTGCTGAATTTCATTTACACAATCTTGAAATGCCTATAATTTACAGAGGCTGTAATTTTTTTAATGACCTTTTAAGTCAAGTTTTTAGAGGTTGTGTCAGCAAGTGAATAGACAGATAAACACTCGCACAAACTGGAAGTCTTAAGGTGAGCAGGACTAATCAGTTGTTTAGAGAAGGACAAGAGGCACAGATTTACTGATTCCACCACACACACACTAGAGCAGTACAAAACAACTTAGTGAATGGAGTATGGATTCTAGGGTACCCTTAAATTTTAATGTGACTGCCCAAAATACATGCTACTGTTAAATATAGCCCATGGCCATTCCTTCCCCTCTAACTTTAGTTTAAAGACAAAGCTGATGAATTGCGGATTTTTTATTTCTAGGTCACTCAGGCAACAATTACTATATATAAAAATAAACATACAAATATGACTATAGGCATTTGGGTTTGATATAAAATATATAAATTTATATGAAACACAGGCAGGGGCCTTGGGTTCCTAGTAAATTGCCAAACCGAATGTAGGGACTGCAAAATTCAATACATGACTTTTCAGAATGTGGATGCTTAGGGGAGGAGAAGTGAAATAATACTGGTCCTACAATGGAGGGAGGGGAGAACACTATGTATTTTTATAATTCATAGATTTCAAGGCCAGAATGGACCATTATGGTCATCTTGTCAGACCTCCTGAATACAACAGACCAAAGAATTTAACTCAAGAATTCCTGCATCAAGCCCAGAACTATCATATCCCAGATAAACTGTTCCAATGGCTTATTATCCTAATTTAAAATTTTGCACTTTATTCCTAGTTTGAATTTGTCTACATTCAGATTTATAGCCACTGAGTGAATGGGAAGAACAGTAGAGGGCACAGAATTTATAAAGTGACTATTTTTTAAAAAAAGACAGACACCTGAAAGAGGAATATATTTTCAAATATTGTTCCAAGAAGTATAAGTCTTCACAAACTGCATATGTTATTTATGATCTTACTGTCTGCATTCTAATTAGATCTTTTGTTGCACTTTTAATTGCTCAATGATGACCTACAAACTAACAAATCACAGTACAGAAGTATCATTTATTTTAAAAATGATACATGTACACAGCTGTTATTAAATACTTCTTTGTAATGAAAATTCACAAAGAAACAAGATATAGCTATGTTGTGTGCCCATCTGAATATAAAGATTGTCAGTTCTTTAAAGGCAATTTCTAACAGCTTTGTTAGTTCAGTATTGGTTTAATATGAATATTTTCTGCAGAGATTTTTCTAGGAGATCATTTTATTTTAAGGTAATTTCTCTCTCTAACTTTTCCTGACTAATAATCAGTTACAGGTCTGATCACCTACAAATGCACACACAACTCCGTCTTCAATAGGAGTTGCTTAAGACTGAGAGAAAATTTACTTACATATAACTGCTTCTCTGCAAATATCATCTTGAACATAGGAAAAGAAAGACTTCCTAGGTCATCAGGTATGATTCCTTGCTATCACAGGCAACCCCATCATATGATTCTATTCATAAACATATCCAGCTCCATTTCAACACAAGTTAGGTTGTTTGCCTCCTCCCTCCGCACCATTAGAAGGCTGTCCCAG
>NC_133773.1:94327053-94337098 GCF_003597395.2 Chelonoidis abingdonii
CCCCTTCAGTGCTCTTTGCAGTACTGTACTATAGAATTATTTTCTCCCATTGCAAATAGCTTCCTTTAGGAGAGTTTTGTGTACTATTCTGCAAAAATAGCAGGTCACTGCCTGTATGTTGTCAGAAGATAAAGTATATTATAATAGGTGGTCCTAGAAGAAATTGCCAAGTCAAGTCCTGTTCAATATACAATAGTGAGAACGAAGCTAAAATATACCCTCATGCTTAGTGATGAAAAATATTCTAAGGAAAGACTCCTTGGGGAAATATGATCTCAGGAATCAGTTCCATTTTCTGCTTTGAATTGGAACCAGATTTAGAAGTGACAAACTAAATATGGCTAACCTCCTTCCCCTTTTTAAATGGGGCCCATGTCACCAGGTGTCTACACTGCTCAATGGTAAGGGGTCAGAGCTCTAAATCAATGAGTTAAACAAACTTCAGTGGGAAACATAATTTAATGTACAGATATTAGCAATAAATTCTGGTATAGATTTTAGCAATAAACCACAATTAAAGCTTGATTTTGTTTCATGTACAGTTACTAATTTATTTATAATTGTGTGTAATTTAAAACCAAAATAGTGACCTATTATCTGCATTTGAAATGTTTCTTGCTTCGGGAAAATACTGGCTTCAGTGTGCTAATTATGCTTTCAGACACTGGCACATCTTGAGTTCTTTGGCATCTATCTATAAACAGGATTCTTTTTTATTCAAGGATTCTTTTTTAAACTCTTTGCTTTACCAAGAAACCTCTGTATTCAGATTTAAATTTCTAGGAAAAATCTCTTAATAATGTCTTTAAATTTCAATACAAATTTAGACAATTGTCAGGATTAGGCATTGGTACATATCAGCTTACCTGCATACTCATAGAACCATTCTAAGCATCTCTTACTTGAAAAGACTTCTTCCTCTGTCTTTATTCTAGTTGAATCATATTTTCTATACATGCTAAAAATGGAGAAAATAATAAATAAGTAATTTACATTTTAAAAAACAGCTTTGTAGTCAACATACAGTTAGCCAGTACAAATGCAATATCATTTTCCTAATGTGGATAGTTTAATCTTAGGGCTTCTGTTTTTCAGGGTTTAATAAGGTAATTTCATTTTGGGGGAGTCTATTTTTTGGAAATTTTTGAGCTTATGTAGATGTCCAAAAATGTGTATATTTTGTAATGAGTAATGTATATTATACACATTATTCATTATAATAGTATATGCTGTAATGAGTAATCTCTCTGTAATGTTCTTTAGCACACTTTAACATAGTACTGTTTCAACCAGCACTACATTAAAGCACACTAGGGAAGTTTTAATGCACATTAATAGGGGCTACGCAGACCAGTTAATGCGCAACATATGAGTGCGCTTTAGAAATCACACTCTTGACAGTGTGCATTACTGAGCCATGTAGACAAGCCCTTAGATACAAGTAACCATTTCCAGGTTTACTTTATAAACACCAGTTTGTTTTCTTTTCTTTTCTCTTCTTTTCCAGAATCAGGGGTGTTTTATTGGTGTTATCAGTTAAAATCTAAAATCAGAAGCCCTACTTAATCTTTAGCATTTTACTTAACATCTTGTCCGCAGATATTCACTTATTTATACAACTGCTTAACAGAATAAGTACCACAAAACTAAATATTAGAAATACTGAATGTACAAATAAAGCTTGCTCTTTCAAAGTTTGGAACCTTTTCAGCAACATTGACTAGATGGCTCAAGGAACTGTAATGACCTCTTGAGACCTTCATCTACAGATCGTTGGTTTAAAATCCAGCTCAGGCTGAGAGTGACCACCAAAAAAACCTGCAGGGTAACCAAATGCTATGTGAGTTTGTTAGAGGGCTTTCCCTTCACACCCACAGGCACTGACTCCGTGGAAGCTCCAGGGCTGGAGCACCAACGGAAAAAACTTAGGGGCTGCTTAGAAACCACTGGCAGCCAACTCCTCCCCCCCGCATGCCTCCTGCCCACTGGCAGCCCCCACAAATCAACTCCTGCCCCTCCCTCCCAGCACTTACTGCCTCCAGCAATCAGTGGGGTGTGCAGGAGGCTCTGGGAGGAAGGGGGAGGAGCATGCTCAGGGGAGGGAGTTGGGAGAAGGGGTGGAATGGGGCCTGGGACAGAGCAGGGGCAGAAAGATGCAGGTGGAGGCTTGGGGGGGAAGAGGACGGGTAGAGGCAGGACCTGGGGCAGAGAGGGGGGTTGAGCACCCCATGGGCCCGGAGGAAGTGGCACATGTGCCCAACCCTGGTTCTTGTAACACAGACAGAAAGCAGAAGACAAGAAATCCGAAGTGCAGGCAATGCAATATTTATTGGGGTTAGTTTCAAGCAAGCATATCCATAGCTCCACACGCTGGCAGTCTGTTTCCAAGTGTTCCATTCCCAGCTTTGAGGTCACAGAGCTTTTACACATGTCCCCGTTCCCAGCTCTGACATCGCAGAGCTTTTGCCTGTGTCCCTGTTTCCTATTCCCCCCACCTCCTTCTTAGTAGCCCCATATATACCTGCAATGCATGCCCGTGGTCCCACCTCTTACAACTTATGGTCATGTTCCGTTTTGGAGGGTCATGAGTCTGGGCTCTTCGTCCTACCTCTTTTGTATCCCATGGGAGGGATACGGAGTGAGGCTGTGCACTGACCAAGGCCAGGCTTTTCCTCGGCTCTAAGTATGTCTAGTGCCTCCCCACCAAGCCTCCTTTCCCCTCCTAACGGGCAGTCTGACCTTGGCTTGAGAGAGGAGCCACCCAGCCTTCCAGTGTATGCTCATCTGACAAACTCCCACCATCCCCAGTAACACTTTAACTGTTCTTATCTGTTCCCATTATACTATCAAATCCACCTGGCTAGGCAAAGGCAACACACAGTGTCTTTGTTCACACATATTAGTAAGGATATGGATGTATCAAAAATCAAACAGGCAAACAAGACCCAAAATTCTATCTCATGCGAATATACAGGCCTGAGTCCTGCATTATCACTAGCACTCCTAACAGAGTTGGTGGCCTCAGTTCAGTTCCTGAACTGCCCTTGAACCAATACACACAACAATGGCAATTTCTGCAGAAAATCCACAGCAAAGGACACAACTAACTTCGCTGTGTCCTAAACAGAAACTCTCTAGATGAGGGCTTAGGCCTCTGCGTAAAGAAATATAGAAAAATTTGAAGCGTCTCTATCTTTACTGTATTTGTTCAGCAGCAAAACAAGAGTATCGTGAATTTCTATCCCTGGTGACACAGGGAAACCCATCACAAGTGCTAAAACAGAACAGTTAGTTACACTAAAGTAACTAGGGTTTTTATGGGAGGGGGAAGATAAGGGATTTGGGAGATGATGATGTCAGCATGTATCTCACTGTAGGTGCGAGTACTTTTTTTGTTTGATTAAAAGTGTCTGTTAGGGCAACACATGCAGCATAAGCCTCCTCATACTCTCACACAAGAGCAAAATTGGGGAAGGAATGGAGGCAACACCATGTTCCCACAGTTTCCTTGCAATTCAACCTCTGTGTTGCTGAGGACTCTGAAAAGTGGGGATGGAGGGTGCGTCATGGGATTCACAATGAGTATCTCAAAGAACCACACTTACTGTAAGGTAAGCAACCACTTTACCTTTCAGCCTGTGTCAATATAAATCCCACTGTAGATAACTGGCAATCAGTATCCCCCCTGGACAGTGGGAGTCAGGAATTCCAACTGTATAAAACACACTGACGGATTGCTCTGCCAAACTTGCAATCTAACCTAGCTACCATGTCAAGTGCATAACATTTAACAAAAGTACAGAAAGTTACTCAATGTAGCTGCCTTGCAGATCTCAGAGACTGGAACGTTTCTGAAGCAGGCCGACAATGCTCCCTGTGCCCAGGTGGAATGTGCCTTGACGTCTGGAGGGAGCGACACACCAGCCAATAGATAGGAGGTGAAAATACAGTGTGATCCACTTCGAGATTCTCTGCAAAAGAGATAGCTTGGCCTTTCAAGGTGTTAAATATAGCCACAAGGAGGCAGGGACAGAAAGGCAGTCCTACTGAGGTAATAGAGCAAGACTCTGGAGACGTCAAAAGCATGCAGCTTCTTCTTCACAAAGCTGCATTCAATACCAAGAGAGAAGACAGGTATGGTGATGGACTGGTTCATGCAGATTTCCAAAACCATCTTTGGGATGACTTTGGGATGTAGCTTCATCGCCACCTTTTCTCTGTAAAAGAACGGCTAAGGCAGGTTGGACCTAGAGCTTTGAGCAGGTTCTCAACCTGTGGCTCACGGGCCATTTGCAGCCCCATCAGCACACAGCTGAAGCCCATGTGACATCCTCAGGGCCATACAGTAATATATATATTGTACAGATGAGGCCCAGTAACACATAGAGAGCTGCATATGCAAGCCACAAAGGTAAATGAGGTTGAGAACTACTGCTACAGAGCCTGGGCCAGTATAGCTATGCTTGCCGAGTCCCCTAGTGTAGATGCTGCATAAGCCAGCAGAAGGAGAAATTCTGCTGGCATAGCTACACCACATCCCTTAATGACATTTGCTAAACCGACAGAAGCACTCTCCTGTTGGCGTAGTTGCAGCTACACCATGGATTTAGCTGACATAGCTATGTCAGGAGAGGTGTGATTTTTTCCCACACTCCTAGCCAACACATCTATGCTGGCAAATCTTTGTAATGCAGACCAGGCCTAAAGACCCGTCTGTCTGATATCAAGACAAGTTGTGCACAGTGTAAAAGAGTGAAGGGGCTTCTGAAAGTTCTGCTCTCTAGACTGAGTCTGCTGCAGCTTCAAACACCTCATCAAATCTGTTCACATGTCGAAGAAGTAGTGTGCATTGCTGAGGAAGAGATATGCTGGCAATCTCATATCTTGGGCTCTTTTTGGCATGATATTCCATCATAGTGGTGGTAAGACAGTGTGCACTGAGTCTGGGCTGTAGCTGGGGATGCTACTGTTTGAATTACAGAGAAGGGATATAAATCCCCAGAGCATGTAGAGTATCTCTGGAGTCCTTCAGCATGTGCACACCACTGTCTTCTTGCTAAACAGCTCTGAGTCCTCAGAAGGCAAGTCTTCAGTCATGACCTACTCCTTTCACAGGATGTCCAAAACTTGGCGCCACAATACATTGTGCATGGTCACTGTGATGGCCATAGACCTGTATAAGGCGTCTTAATTATAGCCTTAAGCTACTCTCTGATGTCATGACGCAGCTTTGCAGAGAAGAGTGTCAACCAGTCATATTTGGTTAGCAGTGCTTGGCAATTATCCACCATTATTTTTAGCAAAGCCAAGGCATACAATACAATTTCCTCCCAAACAGGCTGAGGCATTTGGGGTCTTTGTCTTTCTATGTACTTTTGTTCAACCTCAACTTTTCTTGTATGGTTTGATATAACTAAAGAGCCTAGGTTGCGGTGAGTGTAGAAGTAATCAAACCCTGTGACGAAGTGGGACTGTTCTTAATGTTTCCTCTGAATACTGTGTGGGTGCCTCAGTTTCCCCTATGCATTTCTTAAGTCTCCAGCATGCATAAATGGCTGACACTCTGTTTCCTGGCAACAAATGCTCAGGGCCCTTCCCCCCCTGCAGGACCCTCTGGCTTCACCAGGACCCCGCCTGGGCGGACTCGCTGTGGGAAGCGCACGGAGGGGCATATGTTGAATGCTCCAAGGTCTGATCCAGGAAGGTGAAGCCATGTGAGCTTCTTGCCCTGAAGACAGTCTGCTCCAAGGAAGAGGAGGCTTCCCAAAGTCCTGACTGGCTTTGTGGGGAGCAGTTCCAGAGCATTGCCCGGGGACTCCGTGACAAACCCCATACGGGGTAGTGGTATCCAATGTTCCCGCTAATTTTTTCCATCCATGTGCAGAATGAATTTTGTTATGTGCAACACTAATATCAAGGTGATGTGCAGATGCGCACCACCATACAAACAAAAAACATAGCTATAATATATATTTTTAAACAGTTCATAGGTATGGAAGAAGAAGGAAGAATATTAAAACAAGGGATAATTAACAAGGTGCACTGCTTAAGGTGTTTATTTAATATGAAATCAAATAAAAAGAAAATTAACACTGCCCTTCGAGTACATGTATTTTATCATCCTTTCTAACAACTCAAGCTAGTAAACACACCAAAATGTGGCATACTGAAAACAGCTATATAAATAAAACAAAATCATGGGCATTAAGTAAAAGCATAAAAAACATGCTCATCATATGGTGACAGTAGAGGGGAAGAGAAGAGGCAGGCAGAAGCAGAGATGGATTGACAACATAAAAGTGTGGAGAGGAATGGACTTTGCGGAAACTCGAGCACTGACACACAATCGTCAGGGGTGGAGACAATTGGTTGATTGCTCATCAGTGATGATGCCCCAACAACCTATGCGATTATGGGAGTGATGATGATTATAGAAAATATGCACCAGACGCCCAATTTAATAACCTACTCCTACCACAGACCACTAAATCTTCAGGGAAAGCTGCTCTCAAAAATGAAGCATATGCCAAAACACTAGCATGCTACCAACTTTTGCAGTACACAAAACTATCCCTCTTGCATGCATATTATCTGCACACATAGCTCAGCTTTAAGATGCTAAACAAATCTATGAGTCAACTAGAAATAGTCATGCTCTCATCACAAATATTAATACAGTATTTTCTGATATTAGAAAGGAGAGTAAAAGGCATTCAACTTGGGCTATAAAATTTCTCTGAGATGTCAACTCTTAATTTGATTAATACTGCACGCACATAGGACAGTAAAAAAAGTAATAAAGCAACACAGCAAGCAAAACTACAAACAAACAAGTGACAACATTGAAAATACGAAGGAAAGTGAGACATCAAGTGGTTGGTTATGGGTATTTAAATTAGTGCTTAGGACCCACGCTGTGCAAGTTCAACAGAGTTCTGTAGAAACAGGCAGGGTTTCGAGGATGCTCGTGCTTGGGATCGAGGGTGTGTTAGGGGCGAGGGGATCAGCGGTGGGTCCTACGGGGTTGGACATGGAAAGCAGGGTTTCAACGTTCAGGCCCTGGTGCGACTGTACCTCAAGTGCTCCCAGACAGCAGCAGTCCCCTCGACTCCACATTGGATGCGGCCAGACAGACTCTGCGTGCGTTCCCCCGCAGGCGCACTACCTGGAGCTAGCACTGGCTGTGGTTACCCGCCAATGGACTGCAGGGGGTGCTGGGGTTGGACATCGCGAGTCCCCGGCATAGCCGCCTAATGAGGGGGGGATCTAACGCGGTGCTTCCGGGAGCCTGGACAGAGTGGAGTGCAAAGCCTGATAGCTTTCCTCTGGCGGAGCGACAACGGTTAAAAGGTCGGAGGCGGGATGTCGCCCAGGCCATAGATGTGCCGCACCTCTTTGGTAAGTATGGATATTTTTTAGAAGTGAAGATTAGGTGCAGTGATGGTCTTACTTTCTTGTGGATGCCTCTATGTAGAGACAATCCAGATAAAAGAATATAATCGGTGACTTTTTTTTTTGATTAGTGTGGCTTTAAGTAGCTGATCTTCTGCTAGTTACCTCTCTGAGGGCACGTTCTTCACTAGCACTTATAAGGTGCTGCCGCTCCAGCAACTTAACATCTGCTTGTTAGTCGGCACAGTAGTGGGAGAGCTCCACGCACAACAACCTATCTCCATTGAGGGACGGGCCTACACAGCTGGAGCGCTGCGTATCTGGCTCATTACAGCGCTGTACTGTTGCAGCATCGGGGGGTGTTTTTTTTCACACCCTGACCAAGAAAGTTGCAGTGCTGTCTACGGCTGGCACTATTAAAGTTTATATCTGGATCCCAAAGCATTATTGCATTTGGAAGCTCCCATGCATACACGTTTCGCAGGTTGGGGCTTTTAGTGAATGATTACTGGAGCAAAAACGGTGATATAAGGCCTAAAAGCTCATAGACATTTTGCAAGGGTATACATTCAAACAAAAGCTTGCAATGGCTATGATATGGTTAGACAGAAAATTTCTTTTAAAACATAATTCTGTTTGGAGTGTTGTAGACATAATGTTAAAATGATCTTATGATTCTTTTTTTTTAAAATATCTGTACTAATAAATACATGGTAATTGTAAACTGGCAGAACCTCACTATGGATGTGCTGTTTATTGTTTGGCCTTTCAATTAGAGTTGGATTTCAGACAAGATTACCATTAAGATTTTAGAATTTGTTTGGGGAGAGGTATTTGGATACCATAAGGCCTGATCTTGCTATCTATAGTATAGTTCTGGCTCTTCAGCCAGTATCTCCCATTGACACATAATTAGCAGCCTAGGTGTGGTAGTATGTTTTGTAGGAATTCATAGATTTCATAGGCTCTAGGACTGGAAGGGACCTCGAGAGGTCCCTGCCCATAGGCAGGACAAATACTAAGGCTAGACTGTCTTGATAGACATTTATCTAAACCTACTCTTAAACATCTCCAGAAATGGAGATTCACACCTCCTATAGGCAATTTATTCATACCAGTGTTTAACCACCCTGACAGTTAGGATACTTTTTCTACTAAATGTCCAACCTAAATCTTCCTTGCTGCAGTTTAAGCCCACTGCTTCTTGTTCTATCATTAGAGGCTAAGGTGAACAAGTTTTCTCCCTCTCCTGATGACCCCTTTTAGATACCTGAAAACTGCTATCTGTCCCTCTATCTTCTTCTTTTCCAAACTAAACAAACCAATTTCTATCCTTCTTCATAGGTCATGTTCTCTAAAGACCTTTAATCATTCTCGTGTCTTCTCTGGACCCCTCCAATTTCTCCACATTCTTTCTTGAAAATGCGGTGCCCAGAACTGGACACAGACTCCTATTGAGGCCTAACCCAGCGCAGGAGTGAGCACCAAGAATGACTTCTCGTGTTCTTGTTTACAACACAACTTGTTAATGCATCACTGAAATATCGTTTGTCTTTTTTGCAACGGTATCACATTGTTGACTATATTTAGCTTGTGGTCACCATAACCTCTAGAATCTCTTTCTGCATACTCCTTCCTAGACAGTCCTTCCCATTCTGTATGTGAAACTGATTGTTCTTCCTTAATGAATGGACACTTTGCATTTGTCTTATATGACTTCATCCGGTTTACCTCAGACCATTCTCCAATTTGTCAGATCCCATTTTGAATTTTGACCCTGTCCTCCAAAGCAATGCAAATCCCTCCCAGTTTGATATATCGTCGCAAACTTAATAAGCACTACTTTCTATGCAACATCTAAGGTGTTGATGAGAGATATTGAACAGAGCCGGTCCCAAACAGACCCCTGCGGGACCCACTTGTTCACTTTCAGCAGGATTGGGAGCCATTAATAACTACTCTCCTGAGTTACGGTTATCCGGCCAGTTGCACCCACTTATAGTAGCCCATCTAAATTGTATTTGCCTAGTTTATCGATAAGAATATCCTGCGAGACCGTATCAAATGCCTTACTAAAGTCTAGGTATAAACACATTCACCGCTTTCTCTTACCACAGGCTCTATTATCCTATCAAGAATGTTATCAGATTGGTTGGACCCGACATTTTGTTCTCTTAACATCATGGCTGGCTTTTCCTCTGTACCTTAACCACCTTCATAGTGTTTTGCAGGTGGAATTTTCTTTAGGTTTTTTATGGCGTGTGGCGGGGTGTTTTTCCCCGAATGTTCCATTTCCTGGGCATAACCAAAAGGGTGGAGAAGTAAAACTTTTAAAATAGGTGGGGTTCTTTTTTGTAGTTCCTGTTGGTTTTTTTTTTATCTTGCAGCTCTTGAGGCAGGGATCTGTGCAAACTTCTGAAGCCATGTTTTATGCTGTTCTCCAGCTGCTTCTCTGAGTGTTTTTGAGTGGACGAATCCACAACACACACAGCTACACACACACCACACACAACACACACACACCCACACACAAACACAACACACACCACAACACACCACACACCACACACTCTCCTCTCTCTCTCTCTCTCTCTCTCCTCTCTTCTCTGTCTCTCTCTCCCTGTCTCCTCTCCCTCTCCTCTCCCTCCTCCTC
>NC_133773.1:94337528-94357116 GCF_003597395.2 Chelonoidis abingdonii
TCATCCCCAGCCCCACCCCGGAGCCCGCACTCCCAGCTGGAGCCCTCACCCCCTCTGCACCCCAACCCCCAATCTTGTGAGCATTCATGACCTGCCATACAATTTCCATACCCAGATGTGGCCCTCAGGTCAAAAAGTTTGCTCACCCCGATATAACCTCCTCAGAACTCTAGGAAGAGGACAGATTAACAATACTAACCTACAAAAGCAGGCTAAATGCTTTACAATTAAAAAAAAAACAGCAACAGAAGTCAGATCCTGCATTAAGATCTGCTAATGCAGAATTCCTGAGCCCTCACTCTCTCTCTGCTCTGGATCTGTCTCCCTCCAATCTTAGCCCAGTCTTTCTAACATCTCCCGGCAGATGTCCACCACAGCAGTCAACTGAAACTCAACATGGACAAAAGTAAGCTCTTCATCTTTCCCTGCTGATACTAGGTGAAAAATATTTTGGTCTAGAACTGCAGAGGATTCACTGTTTTGTGTTTGCTCTACCATTCTAACAGTGGAAAATAGCAGAGGTGCCACATTATTCCTTCCCCATTATATTATTCCTGGCATATTTCAGGAAAGTACTGAAAGCTTTTTGGTGGGTGGGGTCATGGCAAATAAGTCAATTTCTGGGACCCTATGACACTAAAATTAATTGTGGAGAACAACTGGGTCCATTTCCCATATATGTTTCTGCGAGAATGTTCTGTTGAGCATGTCCACAGTGGTATTCCCCACCCGGCACGTAGGCTGATGATATAATGATGCTCTGCCGAATGCACCAGTTCCATAGTGTCACTGCTTCTGCTCAAATGGATGGTGATCTCGCTCCTCCCTGGCAGTTTATGTAGAATATATATACTATGTAGTCAGCCATGACTTTCATGCTTGCCTTCATCAAATGGTAGGCAAACATTTCTAACTGCTCTGAGCTCCAATAGGTTGATATGTAGTGTTGATTCTAAGTGGGACCATTTGCCTTGAACCATGTGATCATCTAGGTGAATTCCCCAGTCCAGTAAAGATGGATCTGTTGTCTGTATCAACACTGGAGAAGGCCCCTGTACAGATATTCTGCAGATATTTCCACCTTTTGAGAGTCTTTGGCTATCAAGGACATTGACGGTACTTTGTTCTATCTGTCTCTTTTTGATGGATATACCATTTTGAGTCATGCCAGAACACAACGCACGTGGAACCTTGCATGACTTATCACAAAGGTGTCTGAGTATTTGAAGGCAATTTCTGGCTAAGGTCTGGAGGCTGGTGTGAATGATTGATTAAGATGGTTAATGTGCTGAATCTGTGTAGTAGTAGGAAGACATTGGCCTTTACCACACTGAGATCAGCTTCTATGAATTCTAGCTGTTGTACTAGAGTCAGAGTCGATTTTTGAGCTTTCTGTTGTAGTCCCAACTGCGTGAATACATCTATAGCAGAGGTCCCCAAACTGTGCAGTCCCCTGGGGGGCACAGCAGAATATTCAGAGGGCACAGCAGGTCCCAGGCCAGCCCCCATGAGGGGCCGGCAGGGAAGGAATGCCATCCAGTCCCACTCCAAACTCTGCTCCATCCCCGGGCCTAGCCCCAAACTCACCCCCAGCTGCAGTCCAGCCTCAACCCCATTACTTCTGTCTGTGCACCCCTGCCAGTTGCGGCCCTGCTCCTGGCCCCAGAGGAGGCATAGATAGTGGCAAGGCGGGGGCATAACCCTGAAAAGTTTGGGGATGACTGATCTATAGTCTTTTGCATAGCTAACAGGGCATCGTTGAAGGATTGTGCCTTGAGTAGACAGTTGTCTAGATATGGATGTATCATGATCCATGATTTGCAAAGATGGGCTGCTACAACAGATAGGACCTTTGAGAACACTCTGAATGTGGATGATAGGCCAAATGGAAGCACCTTATATTGAAAATTGTCTTGACCCAAGGTGAATCTCAGGAACTTTCCGTGGGATGGTGGAATCACGATATGAGAGTTAGCATCTTATATGTCTAGGGCCAAGAACCAGTCTCTCTGGTCCAGAGATGGAATTATTGCTGCTAATGTAACCATCTTGAATATTTGTGACTTTACATATTTGTTTAGAAACCTCAGATCCAGAATGGGTCTCCATCCTCTATTCTTTTTCAGTATCAGGAAGTATTTGGAGTGGAAACCCTTCCCTCTGTGTTGATTGGGAACTGGTTCTATAGCACCAAGGTTTAGGAGATGGATTTATTTCCTGAAGCAGCAAGCTCTTGTGAGAAGGGTCCCTGAAGAGGAAGAGAGAGAGAGAATGGGTAGGCAGGAAGGAGGTAAAGTGGACTGAATAACCAATGGACATGATCTCCAGTACACATTTGTCTGATGTTATCTTTTCCCAGTTTTGTCGAAAAAGAACAGGACAGTGTTTGAAGGGATGTAGATAGTTTGAGTTTTGCAGCAACTGATGATGGGAGTGGTAGCCTGGGGCTTCAATCAATGTCTCAACATTGATGTTTCAACGTTGAGGACTGTACAGTTTAAGTGTGGGAGGCTGCCGGCTTCTGTTCCATCCGCTGTCTTTTCTGCTGAGGAGCTGATGTGAATGATTGATTAAGATGGGGACGGATGGAACTGGGCAGTTTAGGATCTTTCTTTTCTCTGCGATTTGCTGTACTTTCTTTTCTGTGCAGGCATGTAGATCTCTAAGCAGTGCAACCTGGCTCTTGAGTCCTTCAATGGGTGCAGTGAACAATCTGTCTTCTCCACAAAGAGTTCAGATCCTTCAAACGGAAGGTCCTCCACAGCTGTTTGGACTTCTCTTGGGAGACCGGAAAGGTGAAGCCACAAAGCTCCCCTCATTACTAACACCATTGATACAGAGTGGGCAGCTACATCCGCGGTGTCTAATGTGGTTTCAAGTACTGTCCTTGCCAGAAGCTGGCCTTAGGCAATGATGGCTTGGTACTGCTCTCTTTGATCATTTGGGAGACATTCAATAAAGGCATTAAAATTTCCCATAACTGATACGATTATATTTTGCCATCCAGGCCTGATAATTTGCATATTTTTGTCTCCTCATTTGCATGTTGGCATTATCATGGCTGTCGTTTGCCAAATGATTTTGGCTAGGTCTAGGAAGTCCTCACTGACTGGGAGTGAAATATGAGCTAAAGAGGAAGCATGCACGATGTCCAGCAGCTTGTGTTGCAACATCTTCACTTCAAGGGGGATGTGAAGTGAGTCCGCCACTCTCCTGGTAAGGTCCTGAAATTGTTTGAGGTTGTCTGTCATAGTTGGTGGAGGGGGCATTATGGCCTCCTCTGGAGAGAACGATGAAATGTTTGTTGCTGAATTAATTTATTTATTCAGCCTTGCCTCCTGGTCCTCAAAGGTCTCCTCTTGAGGATCTTGGGGTCTAGAAAGGGAAGCTGATGGAGATTGCATTCCTCTATCCATATGGGAGACACTCAAGGTCCTAGAGAACTGGTGTCTATAGGATACCCGTGGGAAAAAATTGCCTAGGGGGGTTCTGGGATCTCCATCATTGAAGATTTTTAAGAACAGGTTAGACAAACACCTGTCAGGAATGGTCTAGATCAGGGGTTCTCAAACTGGGGGTCGGGACCCCTCAAGGGGTCATGAAGTTATTACACGGGGGGTTCGCGAGCTGTCAGCCTACATCCCCAAACCCCGCTTTCTCTCCAGCATTTATAATAGTGTTAAATACAAAAAAAGTGTTTTTAATTTGTAAGGGGGGTTGCACTCATAGGTTTGCTCATAGGTGAAAGGGGTCACCAATACAAAAGTTTGAGAAACACTGCTCTAGATAATACTTAGACCTGCCATGAATGCAGGGGACTGGACTAGATGACCTCTCAAGGTCTCTTCCAGTTCTATGATTCTATGGGTCCCAATACAGCCACTGGGGTGGGGTAAAGGGCATAGGTGGTAGTGCCCAAGGGTGTCCATACCAAGTGGTTGGGCCTTGTATGTCCTGTTAGTTATTGTATTTCTAGGTGATATGTCTCTTGACAATGCTCTGGGAAGCTTTGAACTGAGACAGAAGATAAATCATCATTACCGCCCTCTTCTTCTTCGCTCAATAGAAGTGGAGATGATAAAGAGGCCGGAGGGGAATATCTTGGTACCACAGGGTATTCCAGAGTCCGAGATGTGGTTAGTACCACTACATTGGTACCAAGTAGTAGGGATTCCAGTGTTTCAGAAGCCAAGAGATCCTTGGAGAAATGGAATTCCTGCAGTACTGTGGTGGTAATTGGTCTGTCTCGAATGCGCCGTCAGTGATAAGGAAGTTAGTGGTATTTGAATTCTTCTGTGCTCAACCTCTGAGCCCTCTCATACTCCGAACCCCTCAGCCCCACTCCCACCACATGAATTTGTTAGGTGCACCAATATGGAGGTGATGTGTCACACATCACCTCCATATTGGTGCACATAACAAAATTCATTCTACACGTAGGTGGGAAAAATTTGAGGGAACACTGCAACTGACCTCCCTCAGCACCCCAGATTTGCTCCAGCTACCAGATGCTAAGTGACATTCTCCCTTGTTGCACTTTTAGGAACTACTTTAGCTTGCCATGCGATCTGTATTCCTTTCTATAGAATCTGTCAGAAGCCAGGGTTGTAAATCTACTTTTCCAGTGATTATGAATAGCCTCGAGTCCCTCAAGAAGTTGCCCACTGTAGCACTAAAAGAGTGAGATTTATTTGAGCCTCTGATCTCAATGAGCAAGATTCCATTATACGTACATGAAACAGCTTCAGCTCCTACTATCATTTTCAGGGGGAAGCCGTTAGGCTATAGGATTATTAGGCTGAAGGACTATCTTTATAATATTATTCCCATAGTTAGCACTGCTTGTGAAATACACGGATGGTGTCAAACAAGACCTCATAATTTTATGTTATTGTATTTGTTTTTGTTGTTGTGCTGATGCCACCTGAGAGCTTTCATACCCAGGGTTGAGGTGATGCTATCCTGTAGTTCTGATTCAGGCAGCTGATCTTCCTCCCCTACGCAGGAAGAAATCCCTCTTTTTTGTGTGCATACACCTGTGCACCCAGATAATCAGCATGTCTGTAATCTGGTCTTTTCTGCATTAATATGTCATGCTACACTCCATGAAGGTGAGCAGGGTAAAAAGACACTGAGGATTATCCACCATGCTGCATTCTGAAGACAAGCAAGGGACCAGCACTGACTTAATTTCTTTAATATCCGCTTTGGGAGTTTGTCCCTATGAACAGGCTTCAGAGGAGACATTAAAATTGGACTCAGATATGGGTCAAAATATTTTAAGCGGCTAGCAGCCTCCTTGCCTTATGAGAGGCTGGGCTTCTTGTCTTTCCCACCCTCTATATGGGGTCTTTCTGCATCTTTCATGGAAGGTAATAGCATTCAAGAATAGGCTCCCCAGAGACTCTACTTCTTATTGTATGGAGTCTACATGGGCCAGATGGGTCTGTTTCTCCTGGAGACCTTAGTCTGGAATATCAGTAAGGAACACCAGAAGGCCTGTTACCAGGATGGCAATGGGGTAGTAAACTTGGCCCAAAGGCCCCTTTGCTATACTCTCCAGGGCTGTCTCCAGTGCCCTCCATCTGCAACTTGAGGGGAGATGGAGGGGCAGAAGGCAGCTGAGTTTCACAGTGAGCTCTAGGCACTGAGGAATAATTTTCCACCTAACACCACTCTTCTGGCATTGCTCCCGATGGAGAGAATGAGGGAAAGGGCTTTTTGCTCCTGGAGCCAATCCTACCTGCCTCCTTTCCTGCCTAGGAAAAAGCGGTGGTGGTGGGAGCGGGAGGTAAGGCAAACCCACCCAGGCTGCTCTGGGGGCAAAAGGAACAGGACTGAACTGTGTAACAGAGAAGACTGAGCTCCCCAACAAGATCCTTGGTAAAGAGTGCGTAAAACCAGGAGAGATAGGTCTTCTTTTTGCCTCTCAGCATAACTTGCTCCCTGAAGCCTGCAGGGGCACCAGACACCACCACAAACACCTCAGAAGGCAAAGCACAGACAATGGAAATCGTTCCTCAAAAGACAGATGTAGTCCTGAGACACAGCTGGGAATTATCGACAAATTAGTCAGTTACACTTTTAGTCAGAAATATGAACTAAAAGGTGAAATTTTCCTCAGAAAAGCTCGGAAGCATGGAGGTCAGGCTAAGTCATTGGTGGCTGTGGGTGCAAATAAAACTGGAAGCAACTTCAAGAGTGAGACATTCCCCTGCTACCAGTGAATGACCGGTCTGATTCTACCCAAAAGCTAAAAGTCACCTGAAATATATTTGCAGAGTTTAAGATGAAGAGCTATTTGTTACACATCTAAATGTGGAGAGACACAATGAAGATCCTTAAAATTACACCTGCAGAATATTTTTAACTTCTTTACCTGTATAAAACACACACTAGCACTACCTTAGATTATTAAAACAGAAAAATGTTAGAAATGTAACTAGCTTTTTACTATTTGTTTACTATTTGCACTAAAGTCAGTTTCCTTTGTTTCCAGACAGCACTACTTTCTGGATCTCATGTACTGTCTCAATGTTTTGGCAGAGGAAATGTTCAATATTAAACTTTTATTAGGTTTTGTGAAAAAGAAGTATTGTTTCTGGTCTCACTTCATTATTCTATTTGCTATTTATATGGGTACATTTGCCACATTCTTATAGATAATGTTGTAGTATTTCTTGTGCATCCTGTTTTACTTTTTAATTTTATTATGCCTGAAAATTAGTAAAAAAATGCTTAAAAAAGACATACGTATTGCTTTTTGTTCTTGTTAGTACTGCATAGCCAACAAAGCAAAGAAAAGGGGAGCTGGATTCTATTCCTTTCATCAGCATCAACAGATTTATTTTAATAAGTTCCAAGTCAGTTACACTTGTGCAACTCCACTAAACACAATGGAGTTGCCCAGACATAATTAGGTGCCTAATTTGGCTTGGAGAACCTTTATTGTTAGTGACAGTGAACAAAATGGAAATAACTCAGTCTGAATAAATATTATGCTGAAATTCCAGGCTGGCAATTAGAAAAAAATCTTTTTTCATCTGAGGACATTTATTATGGGTACATTTGCTTTTTGAGACACTTATTATACAGTAGAGCATCATAGCACAAGCCCCATTGTCTAGCTCAGGGGTCCCCAACACAGTGCCCATGGGCGCCATCTAAATGCACCCGCATTCTGGCCAGCGGTGGAGCATCTGCGGAAATGCCGCCGAATTTCTGCGGCGTTTTGGCGGCGACGCCTCTCGATGACATCACTTGCCGCCGACAAGTGAAGTCATTGATAGTCGTCACCACCGAAACGCCGCAAAAATTCGGTGGCATTCCTCACTCAGTCATAGGCATAGATTTCCACAGTTAGTGCCATTTTT
Organism: Chelonoidis abingdonii; assembly: GCF_003597395.2. Taxonomy (NCBI): domain Eukaryota; kingdom Metazoa; phylum Chordata; order Testudines; family Testudinidae; genus Chelonoidis; species Chelonoidis abingdonii. Next base: position 94,344,902 of record NC_133773.1, read on the forward strand.
ACCATTTCATAAGTGGATTATCACCCCAACTGTTCATCAATAATGTTATTTCATTATTATTAGTTCACATTAAGATGACATACCCATCATGTCTACTTTTCTTAGCAGATAAATCATCTCCGGCTGCAGGTCTCCTCTTTTTCCTTGGAGGCATCACTTTGCTAAAGCAGTCTGATGAACTGCAAGATCGGAGACTTCCTATGGAGGGTATTAAAAAGAAGGAATAAAAATAGTTACAGGGCAGTGAAACCATGTGCATTTTCCTCAAAAAATTAGAGACTGGTGAATTGATTTGAATAAAAGAACTGACATTTCAAAGTTAAACAAAATTCCCCCATCTCCTTTCAAAATAAAACATCACCCATGTTTATGTGCCACTCTACTTCCTGGTTTCTCACTCTACTTCGTGGTTTCTGTGAAGACAGAAAGCACTGAAAAATACTACAGGATCAAAAACCAGTCTCTTGTACTATTTTCAATCTGTCTAGTATAAATAAGGGCTACAAACCTCCTGGGAAAATCTGCTTTAGAGCCTCAGGAAGCATCCTAACTTTCACTTACTTGTCCAAACCAGAATTTTTGAGGTTTGCCCATCACTTGTCAAAATAAAGGGCTGGTCCTGTGATTAGAGCACAATACTTCTAATAGACACTCTTGTTTGATTTCTTAACCCAATGTCTTGTTCTCTGGCCCAAGAAGAACAGGAAGTGCTCTACAGGGAGGGGCATACTCAACAGCTACTGGTAGGAAGCACCTTTGTCACTTTGCTTTGACTCTCTTAGGAGCAACAACGACTGATCCCAGAAACGGAGTTTTGTCCAACCCTCCTTAACTAGAAATAATGACCACAGCACACAACCTTGAAGAAGCAGTGTATAAAACACAGGATAAAGACCAGCTGGAAGAGTCAGTACAGCTCTGAATAGCATGCAGAGAACTTAAAAAGATAATAGAGAGAAGGCTAAGGGTAAGAAAAGGCAGAGAAGCCAAGTTAAGGTATTTGCAAGGAACTGCACAACAGGGTAGTCTTCATAGTAAGCCTTTAATTCACCTTCTGTGTAGCTCCTATGGCATCCAAGGTAATTCTTAATGTAGTAAAATCCCATATAATCCTCTAAATATGTTTCACTGCTTGACGCTTCAGAAAAATCCGACCATAAAACTTTCCATTTTTAGACATTACAGTGGCACAGGATGAAGGTAGGTGCTCAACTCTCATTAAAAAGGCAATGGAGTTTGGTGCTTAACTGCCTTCTGTGCCATTGAAAATCTCTCCCAAGTGCTCTGAAAGTAATATAAGGAAGGAAGTTCAGATGCACAACTGAGATACAAACAATAGATCCTATGAAGTTATTAGATTTTGCAATATGTTCTTTACATGATAGCTTCAGATGTATAATTTTTTGGTTTAGCTGATCATACTCTCCTACCTATTATCCATTTTTGGTCTTGCCCTCCCATCCATATTGTTTTAGAGAAGAAAGCAGTTCTCTCCATTTCAGGAATTCTCCCTAACACTGACCTACCTGTGATGTTCAAGTCTTCTTCAAATCCCCAGCATTCATGTATCTTTTTTATTCAGGAAAGTAATGACTGACTGGTCAAGCCTATGCTGGAGAGGAGTGCAAAGTGGGAAGAGGTAAAAACAAAAAAATCTCATCTATGGAAATATACAAATAATGGGTTAGGAAAAAACAAGAAAGAAAACCACTAAAAAGACAAGAAAAATAGAAGATAATATTGAAAGAAAGGGACAAGTGAAGGAGCACTGCAAATATTAAACGTTCTCAGGAAGGCTTCCAAAAGAATAAATTCTTTTACTCTAGTTTTCTTTTAAAAAGAGCTCGAAAATACTAAAATTACTGTCTCAGACTTAAAATATACATTAAGGAGCTAGTTAAGTAATAAGAACTCCAAGCAGCACATTGCTGGGGACAATTGCAGCAATACATTGCTGGTGTTGTGAGGCAAAAGATGAAAGTCCTAGTGAAAGTTATTTGAGAAGAGGAACATACCTAAACTGAGTCAAAAGCTCCAAAATATACTTCAGTGTGCATAATACAAAATGGATTAAAGAAACTATGTCATCTTATTAGTGATAAGTCCACATGAATATATCTGCTGAATTTCATTTACACAATCTTGAAATGCCTATAATTTACAGAGGCTGTAATTTTTTTAATGACCTTTTAAGTCAAGTTTTTAGAGGTTGTGTCAGCAAGTGAATAGACAGATAAACACTCGCACAAACTGGAAGTCTTAAGGTGAGCAGGACTAATCAGTTGTTTAGAGAAGGACAAGAGGCACAGATTTACTGATTCCACCACACACACACTAGAGCAGTACAAAACAACTTAGTGAATGGAGTATGGATTCTAGGGTACCCTTAAATTTTAATGTGACTGCCCAAAATACATGCTACTGTTAAATATAGCCCATGGCCATTCCTTCCCCTCTAACTTTAGTTTAAAGACAAAGCTGATGAATTGCGGATTTTTTATTTCTAGGTCACTCAGGCAACAATTACTATATATAAAAATAAACATACAAATATGACTATAGGCATTTGGGTTTGATATAAAATATATAAATTTATATGAAACACAGGCAGGGGCCTTGGGTTCCTAGTAAATTGCCAAACCGAATGTAGGGACTGCAAAATTCAATACATGACTTTTCAGAATGTGGATGCTTAGGGGAGGAGAAGTGAAATAATACTGGTCCTACAATGGAGGGAGGGGAGAACACTATGTATTTTTATAATTCATAGATTTCAAGGCCAGAATGGACCATTATGGTCATCTTGTCAGACCTCCTGAATACAACAGACCAAAGAATTTAACTCAAGAATTCCTGCATCAAGCCCAGAACTATCATATCCCAGATAAACTGTTCCAATGGCTTATTATCCTAATTTAAAATTTTGCACTTTATTCCTAGTTTGAATTTGTCTACATTCAGATTTATAGCCACTGAGTGAATGGGAAGAACAGTAGAGGGCACAGAATTTATAAAGTGACTATTTTTTAAAAAAAGACAGACACCTGAAAGAGGAATATATTTTCAAATATTGTTCCAAGAAGTATAAGTCTTCACAAACTGCATATGTTATTTATGATCTTACTGTCTGCATTCTAATTAGATCTTTTGTTGCACTTTTAATTGCTCAATGATGACCTACAAACTAACAAATCACAGTACAGAAGTATCATTTATTTTAAAAATGATACATGTACACAGCTGTTATTAAATACTTCTTTGTAATGAAAATTCACAAAGAAACAAGATATAGCTATGTTGTGTGCCCATCTGAATATAAAGATTGTCAGTTCTTTAAAGGCAATTTCTAACAGCTTTGTTAGTTCAGTATTGGTTTAATATGAATATTTTCTGCAGAGATTTTTCTAGGAGATCATTTTATTTTAAGGTAGTTTCTCTCTCTAACTTTTCCTGACTAATAATCAGTTACAGGTCTGATCACCTACAAATGCACACACAACTCCGTCTTCAATAGGAGTTGCTTAAGACTGAGAGAAAATTTACTTACATATAACTGCTTCTCTGCAAATATCATCTTGAACATAGGAAAAGAAAGACTTCCTAGGTCATCAAGTATGATTCCTTGCTATCACAGGCAACCCCATCATATGATTCTATTCATAAACATATCCAGCTCCATTTCAACACAAGTTAGGTTGTTTGCCTCCTCCCTCCGCACCATTAGAAGGCTGTCCCAGAAACTCTTGCCTCTGAGAGTTAAAAACTGCTCAAGACTGGCAGTTCTTAATGGCTTTTGACACTTAAAAGGTAACATTTGCAAGGAAGATACCACAAATGTCTGTCATGTGCCATCACCACCCAAGAACAGCCAACTATTAACGTTGCTTGCCAAACAGTCCCTTCAGTTCCTTCACTTGTGCAGGAGATTAAAGTTCCCAGAAAAAAAAAAAAGCCAACTCAGGATGATCATCCTCGCTTCAAAAACACACCCCAAAGAAAAATGAAAAACAAGATATGAGATTAAAAATGAGAGTGGTAAACCTCTGAACCAAGGGAAAGTGGGCAAGTAAATGAGAATCTGCAAAGGATGTCTTTAGAAAAGCAGAATTACAGATATATAATTTTTACCTTCTCCAAAGATAACATCTGTGCAAATCCTTACACTCATGGAGATCAAGCAACTTGAGGAATGTTTAAAAATAAAATAAATGCAAAGTTTCAGCAAGCAATAACAACAAAACTAATGCTAATGCTGATAATAAGCAAGGTGTTTTATGTTTTTAAAAACTAGAGAAGAACACTAAGACACCCACCCAAACATGAAATACAGTGTACAAGCCTACAGAATGAAACCACAAATGCAGGAACAAACATGCAAAAGGCCAAATGAAAATAAGGAATATTTAAAAGACATCTTTGTTTATTTTGGAAGGAGAGAGTTTGGACTTCCTTACATTGGATTCCATGCTCCAGAAAAGTTTCAGACCCCTGCAGATTCAGGAGATCAAATTCATGCCATAAGAGTGTGTGGAGACAAAATAATACTGTTTTGTTTTGTTTTTTTACAGGTACCTGCAACACACCCATTGCTAATATGGGGAGTGATGTAGCTTTGCCTTTGATCCAGGAAACTTTGTGCATCTGTCATCTAGTTTTAGAAGAGCCATAATAAGAAATGTACACTCACATTCATTTAGAGAGAATGGATAAAAATCTTAATTTTAACACATAGCTTAAATTAAAAAACATGCTGTTAGTTTACTTTCTTCGCATCTTGGAGTCTTAAATTGCTAAAGTGATTATGTACTTCAACTTAATTGCTAGTATAATTTCAGATTTTACAAAGACTTATTTAACTAAAGTACTTTCACAATTAATACTCATCTATGCTGAAAGAGACAAGTCCGGCACCTCGTTAATATCCTTAACGTGAAAACTGCCACAAACTCATATGAAATTGATAAGCAAAAAGCCCATTCTATCTTTGCAACCAATACTATCTTCCAACTGTATATATCATGAAAGCTAAAATGCATCAGTCAGGCCATATTCTCCTAGTTAGGGTTTGCAGTTTGAATTCAATGGGACTTCGGGCCCCAAATCATTCAGGTGCTTTTGCAAATTCCATCTTTAGGAATATAACTTTAGGCTCCTAATTTTGAAAAAATTGACCTGTGTGTATAAAATAATTCACAATAACTTTGTTAATATACTAAACCTCTAAATAACAATGAAAAAATTAACGCTGAAGTAATTTAGTTTTGCAACAACAATGATGTTATGCCACTAAGAGAAAAGTTCTTAATAAAAATCCAATTTTAACCCGAGTCTGCACAGAGTTGTGCACATGCTTAACTTTAAGCACAATGTAGTCTCTCTGAAGTCGAGGGACTATTCATGTGAGTAGAGTTACGTACCTGCTTAAAGCCCTGACCCTGCAAATATAAATTTTCAGTATTTTGGTTTTTGTCTATATCAGATTTGTAAATTTCAAATAAAACATCCCATCTGCAGTGGCATTAAGAAAAGTATTTATAATTTGGTTCATTACAAATTTCAGTCTAAAACTACTACAGCAAAAGATTTCCAAATAGTTTTACAAAATCTCAACCAATGGTTGAAAAAAGAAAAAATCAAGTGATTTTAAATCACTCCATCCTAAAGAGAGGGTCCACTTACTAACAGCAATGCCCAATAGACTGGTCTCAAAAGAAACAAAAAGTCGAACGGACTTTAAGGGCTTTGTTTGCTCCAAAGAGTCAAAAGATTCTTGGGTTAATTAAGCATATTGTAGAGAAGGATCTTCCCTCCAGCATGGGCATGCCAGCTTGGGAAAATTTTGATAGGTGGAACTCATTAAGGTCAAAAAACACCTCAACCACCACCTTAGAGTGGAATGTCAGAGGAGTTAACAGCACCAATTATACCCTTGTGCAATTTGGGATAAGGTAAATCACCCTGAAATGTTCTCAGCTGCAGTCACTGCCACCAGGAAAGTGACATTCCATCTAAGAAACTTATGTTCACAGGAACAGAGTAGTTCAAAAAGAGCTTTCATTAGATTTTTAGAAGCCTCTTTAAACAGGATGTTTCAGAAGTGCCAAAACCCCTAAGAATCTGACAACATGGGGACACACACACTAGTATACCCTTAACTAGCTCCTGAAAGGCCAAAATAGTACCTTACATGATGTACACTTTGTCTCCAGAGAACAAACACTCTCTCAGTTGCCTTAAAGATTGGGAAAGATATGCAAGGGATCTATTAAACCTTTTTCCACCAACACACCCACAACAGGATGCAAAAGTATAGCACATCTGTTGGATAGATATGACTGGCCCATCTCCTGCACAGAAGTAACCCTTGTAGACTTCCAGCCTGATTTTAACTCAAAATCAGCTGTCTTGGAGAGTTTCTGTGAAAAATGATAAAAGGTAGGATTTCTCTATTGTCATGTTCCTCATAGTAGATGTGTATTTTGAAGCAGAAGACTCCTTTGGCTAACATGAGTTCAAATAGCAGCTCTCACCACCTTAATACTCAGCCTGTCCCAACTCAAATGGCTAGAACTATGTAGGTGACAAGGAAACCTGGAGTATCATAAGTGACACTGGCAGGACTAACCCTGGCTGTGCAAAAATCCCCATCACGAAAGCAGCAGCAGCGAGGCTTGAGTTTACAGTACTGACTCTCAAGATACAAGCACTAGCGTGGGAGGAAGGAAAGTTCCAGATGTATACAGAGTTCCTACCCTTGATGATGCAGAGCAAGAGAATTACCTCAAAATAGGTACTGTGGACTTCTCGACAGCCATATAAAGGACCAGGAGTGATCAGGCCAAATTACAGAGCATACTCTAATACGTGGAATCAACCTATCCATTTCCACTTCCAGCATATGGATGCAGGAGGAGGAAATCCTGAGACCTCAATGTGGAGATGACATTATGGGTTTTGTCATTGGGAAGCTTCTGATTCCTCAACATCACCTGCCTCAGCCTCTCATACAGAGGTTTCATTTCATCTGACGAGACACAGCTAGGTATCAACAACTTCAAATGCCAAGGCCCTGAGTGCATTCAGGAGCCAACATCTGGTGAAGCCCTCTCTGCTGATGGTGAAAGGCACTTCAGTGGTGAGGTGATCCCACTAGACTTACCAGGGAGGGTGGAAGACAGGTCTGCTCTGAATCTTAGCACTCAGCAGTTCTGGCCAACTCAGCCCTGAGCTTCAAGAGTTTGCCTTTTTAATTGCTCTATGTTGACCATACACTGGGCTTACAAGAATCTTCCTGGGGTGTCTTGAGAACCTGCAGGCACTCCCCACTTTTCTTCAGTGCTCAAGATGACATCTGCGAACAGAACTAGCACTTCTGAAGCAGATAACATGACAAAAATGGTCAGTCTTAAGGCACTGTTCTACTACATGATCAAGGTGTGAGGCCACTAAGTGATCCTCTTTAGATACCATACCTAAAATTAAAGAGAAAGGGACTATATATCAAAGATAGCCCCAGCTCAATAGAAACAAGCACTAATGCAGGCACCAAACTGTAAGACTTCAAGCCACGTAAAAAAATGTTGGTGCCAGTGAACACAGAACAACGAAACAACTGTGCCAAGCCTTCAAAACAAAGGGCTCAGGAATTCAAAGAACTCTACTGGACCCAATTAGAAGGCAAGGTTAGAACCAAGAAGCGGCACTCAACAAATATCACTGGAATATGGAGAAGAATTCGAACAACACAGAGAGAGATTCATCTCCGTAAGCAAGATTCCTTCCTCAATCCCAGTCAAGAAAAAGCTTACTGGAGTGTCTAAAGTGTAGCAAGGGGTGCCACACAATGGCCAGTGGGGGCCTGAGTTGTGCTCTATTCCCACTACAGCTCACAGGAGTCCAAAAACCTTAACAGCAAGAGAGATTCTGCTAGTCTTGTGCTCAGAACCTATATCCCAGAAGTGAGAGTCATATACAGATAGAGTCTAGGTCAGGGGTTATCACAACAAAATTTTTGGTAGCCTCAGAGTGTGACCACCAACTCTTGCTGGTGGCCGCTCTGACAATTTTTCCTAAAATATTTAATTAACTTTAGGAAAAATGAATAAATATGCACATATACATGTCCAAATCGTTGTAATTTATTTATGTAGGCTTTTTCTGCAATAATAATGTACAGTTGTTTCTATTCTTTACTGGACCTAAACAGACCAGAAATACAAATAAGGTGCTTTGCACATCCTTGACTTTTTTGTTGTTTTTTAATTTGCTTTTTTGGTTGTCTTTTTTTTTTTTAGACTTGCTGGCTAGTAAATCTGCTGCTGTGAAAAGTGATACTTGTATGTTAATATCAGTTTTCACAGCCTCCCAGCTAGCTACTAAGGCTATGTCTACACTACAGACCTTAGTGGCACAGTTGTACCGGTGCAGCTGTGCCACTGTAAGGTCTCCTGTGTAACTGCTCTATGCTGGTGGGAGAAGCTCTCCCGCTGGCATAATTAAACCACCCCCAATGAGCGGCGGTAGCTATGTTGGCAGGAGACACTCTCCTGTCAACATATTGCTGTCCACACCACTGCTTCTGTCTGTGAAACTTTTGTCAGTTGAGGATGTTTTGTTCACACACTGACCGACAAAAGTGCTAGTGTACATATAGCCTTAGTCTGCTGTGAAAAGTGATATGAACAAACACACCTTTATCACTTTTCACAGCAGACTTACTCAACCCTGGCATGCCAGAATACAAATTAAGCCCTGAATGGTGAGGTAGATAGGGAGGCAGCAGGGCCAGGGGTGATAGGGGAATGAACGGGGGCCGGGGGAGGCGGCTGGGGCGATGGGGGGTGATGAGCCCGGGGCCAGAGCCAAGTGTCATATGGCCAGGGGCCGGAGCTCACCGCTGTGCAGCTGGAGGGCAGAGCCTGAAGCCTTGACCCCAGAGACAGATCCCAGAGCCTGGAGATGGAGTCTGGAGCCCTGCAGCTGGAGCCTATCACCCGTCACCCCAGGACTGAAGCCGGACTCCACTACCCCCAGGAAGGTGGGGAACTCACTGGCTCCTTGATCCTCCAGCGTTTGTGTCTCCAGAGGGGACAAGGCTCAAACCCAGCTAGCAGCCCCAAGAGAGGGACTGCTGCTTCACCCCCCACCCCTGCAATCATCACTCCAGAGGCTGTGACCACAAGAAAAGCCCCTGGTGGCCGCATTTGAGAAACACTGGTCTAGTGAATTCCTGTTAGGAAGTAGTAGTAAAATGGGAAATGTCATAGAGACCTATAGGAACCATTCATAGTTGGAGAAATTAGAAGCACTGCTGTTTTTCAAAACACTGCTTTTGAAAACAAACTGGTTTTATTATTTTCTAGTAGATTCCCCCTTTTAGCCATTTAATATATTAGAACTAATCATTTTAGTTAGTTTTCTCTTAGAATGCATGCTTAAATTCCTACAGTATATTTCAACTAAGTAATTATCAAGTACCTGTCTGGTGATCGTCTTGACCAACGTCTTCTGTCAGATTCTGTAAGTAAGACATTTTCATCAATGCAGTTAAGGGATATGGTAGCCTTTACAATATAAAGCTCTATAACAGTGTTTTCAACTATCACTTGATATAGTACTCCAAATAATTTTCATTATCACAGAAGTACTAGCAACTGCAATAGCTGGGGCTGCATAATGGTTTCCATTCTAACCCAGTTTTCAGTTCTTAATTTTCTGAAGCATTACCCTTATGAGTTGAAATTTTCCAGGTGAGGAATCTACCCAGGAGTGCTCTTTTTAAAATATTTGAAAGATTAAGCAAAAAATGTTCAGCTATTTTGAGGAAAAAAAGACAGTGAAACACAAATGTGTTCACTGTAGGGGGGGAAAAATTGGCAATGCTGTTTTGAACAGTTTTAGCATTGAAGCAGCTAGCAGCAAAACTTTAACATGAAAATGGTCTTGAGGAAAAGTACTGTTATACGTTCCCAGGAAAACTAGCTGAGATTTGACTGAGTTATGAACTTTTGAAAAATCATACTCTGAACACACAATACCTTTTACACTAAGCTAACTCGTGTGCGTGTGTGTGTGTCAGACGAAGAGTTGCCTACAATGTCCAAAATAAACTTTATTAAATAAGTTAAACCTTAATGAATTACTTTAAATATTTTGGAGTTCATTGTATTAAAAATGTAAAAGATCAGCCTCATAGATTCTACAAAAATATATTATGCAAAATGATTATCAAACAACTCTGTACACATTTTTTTAAAAATATGCTGGCTTCCTAGCAAAATGTTTTGTTACCTAAACAGGAAAATGTGGAAGTATAAAATAGCAAAACTGCCATCCAAGAAATACACCTGCCCAATTCAATAGGTTCTCCTAAGCTGCCAGCCAATTCTAGTTACATGCACTTCTGTAGGAGAGAGAGATAACAGACTAAATTTCCTGAAGTAGTCTAAATAAATTTAATTTAATGAAATTAAACTTTACTGACTTAGTTTTAACATCTTTAGAGTTCATTGTTTCATTAAAAATGCAATTATGAATATGTTATTGTGGAACTGTACGTATTTCCATGAGAAAGGTAAATAGGAGAAAGCAGGAATAATTAAGCAAATTCACTCAGGTTGTAACATCTCCCGAGAAGCCACCTCCACAGAAAGCTCCACATACACTAGTTCAAACTGGTTTCTCCAGAACCCAACAGACCAAAAGAGAAAAAAAAAATTTTTAAATAACTAGCCTGGTTTTAAACTGGCTCATGGCCTTCTTCCTGATCTAGCAAATGGACAGGGCCCTTGTTCCATGGAAGGCCCTAATCCTTAGGATACGATTGGAAGAACTTGGCCTACTGAGGTCACATAAGACTGGGTGCTTGTTCTCAGCTGAAGCTGTAATAAACTAGTAACTATAAGGAATTCTGCTGCATGAAGGATTGAAGGACAGTTCCTGTCAGAATCCATGTTAATTCTGGTAAGCTTATTATTAGCATGCATGTAGATTCTTTTACTATTTTTAATATGTCTTCTCTATACTGTAATTTTTTAGCTTAAAAATAAGTATGCTTGCATGGGAAGTGCTGTGTGGAACCCTATAACTGTAGCAATTACACCTGTTAACCATCTCTGAAGAGAAAGCAAGCAGGCATCCTTGAGCAAATTGTCTGCACTGAGAAATACACAGTGAAGGCAGGAAACTGTACAGCCTAAAAGCATCCCAGTCAGAAGGGAGAGGGCTGCATGTCACCGTCCAAGAGAGGCAAAAGCTGGAAAGCTGGAAGCCTGAGAGTGGGTGCCCTTACTGGACAACTGAAGGGAAATACAGATGCAGTTACTCTGAACTATAGTAGCGGAATGCTGCAACAATGTAAATTGTGTTAAGTGCCAACAACAGTAAAAGCAAGTACTGCAGGGAAAAAAAGCACAAAGGTCTCTGTAGCGGGGCAGCTCCACTCCAGTAAAGAGGGGTTAAAAACCAGCCCTTGGAGAGGGCTGGGGCTGAGAGAAAAGCAGAGGCTGACTGGGGAAACAGCCACAGTGGGGGCCACGCCCCAATCAAGGCCCCAGCTGGCCCTATAAAAGGGCTGCAAGCCAGGAGCTCAGGAGGACACTCTCTCTCTAGTTTCTTGAGAGAGAAGGACCTGGCTGCCTGGGTCAGAAGGGTACCCGAGGTGGAACAGTGCTGGGAAAGGGCAAAGGGAGCTGGGGAGCTCCACCCTGAAAAAAACCCAGGCTGCAGGCCTATAGAAGGGCCTACAAAAAGGTACTGGGGCTGCAGAGGGGCATCCCAGAGATAAGCAAAGGCAGCAGGTCCTAACCCCCCTGGCCGATGATGAGTGGTTTACAGACTTCAGTCTGCCCTAGTGAGCAGGGGCTAGATGGTGACTGGCAGTAATCACTGAGGCAAGGTGGGGATGGAGGGTTGTGGCGGCTCCCCTGGGTGGGGAGACCCAGATTGTGGGTTGCTCCTGGGGGCAGAACCCTGATGTAAAGGGGCACCGGGGTCCAGGAGAGACACGGGGGCCAGCAGCAGGCGAGACACCAGCCTGCAGAGGGCACTCCAGGCTGGAAGAGCTAATTCCCAGGAGACAGCGCTGTGCCAGTGAGTCTTCACCCCGCCAGTCTCAATAGTCTTTTCAGGAAAAGAATAATGAGGGGGACAAACAGGGAAAGTGAATTATAAATAGCTGAAGAAAAATCACGTGGTTGAATTAGGCAAAAAAAAAA
>NC_133773.1:94358344-94368933 GCF_003597395.2 Chelonoidis abingdonii
TTCCCTGGTCTGGGAGACGATCGCATAATGTGAGGTGAACATGTGAACTGAAGACCACGTGGTGGCCCTACAAATGTCCTGGATGGGGACATGGGCCATGAAGGCAGCCGACGAGGCCTGCACCTGAGTCGAGCATGCCCTCACGATGGGTGGCAGAGGGACACCCGCCAGCTCATAAAAGGAATGGATGCACAAAGTGATCCAATTGGAAAGCCGTTGGATGGAAATCGGCTGGCCCCTCGCACGCTCAGCTGAGGTGATGAACAGTTGCGAGGATTTTCTGAACAGCTTAGTCCACTCAAGGTAGAAAGCCAGAGCCCGCCGTATATCGAGCGTGTGGAGACAGCACTTCTCACTGGACGCGTGGGGCTTGGGGCAGAGGACTGGTAGAAAAATGTCCTGACCCATGTGGTAGGCAGAGACCACCTGTGGGAGGAACGCGGGGTGTGGGCAGAGCTGGACGTTGTCCTTATGAAAGACTGTGTACGGCAGCTCGAAGGTCAGGGCCCTGAGCTCCAAGACTCATCTGGCCAATGTGATTGCAACCAGGAAGGCCACCTTCCATGAGACGTGAGACCAGGAGCATGTGGCCAGTGGTTCAAATGGGGTCCCCATGAGATGAGCCAACACCAGGTTTAGATCCCACTGTGGGACTGGGGGTCTAGAATATGGAAAAAGACCATCCAAACCCTTAAGTAACTGGCCAGTCATATCATGGGAAAAAACCATGTGCCCTTGCACTGGCGGATGGAAGGCCGATATGGCTGCTAAGTGCACCCTGACTGACGAGGGCGCCAGGCCCTGGGTCCTCAGGTGGAGGAGGTAATCAAGGATAAGCTGGATCGGGGTGGCCACCGGGGAGACACCCTGGTCTGCCGCCCACCTAGAAAACCGTGACCATTTCGTCAAATAAGTGTGGCGAGTGGAGGGCCATCTACTTTTGAGGCGGACACGCTGAACCTGGTCTGAGCATGTCCTTTCCTCTCCACCTAAGCACTGAGCAACCACGCCGTGGGGTGAAGAGCCGCTAGGCTGGGATGGAGGAGGCAGCCCTGGTCCTGAGGGAGCAGGTCTAGGTGGAGCGGCAACAGACACGGCGGAGCTACTGCCAGTCCCGTAACAATGCTGCATGGGCCACTCTGGGGCAATCAGGAGGACCTGCGCCTTGTCCAACTTTATCTTCTCCAGGATCCTGCTGATTAGGGGAAATGGGGGAAAAGGCGTAGAGAAGCCAGCCTGACCAGGACAGGAGAAAGGCACTGGAGATAGTGCTCCTCTCCAGCACACTGCCCCCCGGAGCAGAACAGGGGTCATCGCTGGTTCTGCCGAGTCGCAAATAAGTCCAGTTGGGGAGTTCCCCACTTTCAGTAGAGCTGGTCGGCCGGAAAAGTCCCTGCTCAAGCAATCTGCCCTCTCATTCCGGGCACCCTGTAGCTGAAAGGCCTTCAGGAGGATGTCGTGGGCTATACAGAAGTCTCACAACCTGAGGGCTTCGCGGAAGAGGATCGGGCCTCGCCTTGCCTGTTGATACAGAATATAAAAGCCATGTTGTCCATGAGGATCCTGACTACCTTGCCCTTCAAGTGCAAGCAGACAGCCATACACGCCAGCTGCACCGCCCTGAGCTCGACATTTATATGTAAGGTCAGGTCTCGAACCGACCACAGGCCTTGGGTCTGAAAGTTCCCCACATGTGCCCCAAAGTTCCCCACATGTGCCCCCCAACCCTGGTCCGACGCATTGGACACCAGCTCCAACAACTGGGTCCTGTCCCTGAACGGGATCCCTTGGAGCATGTTGTTTGGGGTGGACTACCACCGTAGGAAGTCGATCACAGAGTCCAGCACAGTGAGGACCTTGGCCATCCTATCTGTGGTCTGGGAGAAATTCGAGGCCAACCAGAGCTGGAGGGGCTTCATCCTGAGTCTGCTGTGACGGACCACATATGTGCATGCCGACATGTGACCCAAGAGTTGCAGGCAAACCCTGGTTGTTGTCACCGGGAACCTTGTGACTGAATCGGTGAGACCTTTCAGGGTTTCGAACCTGTCTGGTGGGAGAGAGGCTCTGTCTGACTCTCCATTCAGAAGCGCCCTGATAAACTCTATGCGTTGGACTGGGACTAACATGGACTTGGTGTTGTTTACCAACAGGTCTAAGGCAGTGCACATGGACAGGAGGAGTGCCACGGGATCCCTCACCTGCGACCGGGAGGTGCCCTTGACAAGGCAATCGTCCAGATAGGGGAATATCTAGACCTCCCGCCACTTGAGGTAGGCCGCTATCACCAACATGCATTTTGTAAACACCATGGGGGCAGTGGACAGACTATACAGGAGGGACCGTGAATTGGTAATGATTCTGTCCCACCATGAAATGGAGGAACCGTCTGTGCCTCTCAAATATGTGGATGTGGAAGTACGCACCCTGTAAATCTAGGGCAGCATACCAGTCCCCGGGATCCAGGAAGCGGATGATGGAGGCCAGGGAGACCATGCGGAATTTGAGCTTCACCATGTACTGGTTCAGACCTCAGAGATCCAGGATAGGTGTGAGCCCCACTTTGGCCTTTGAGATAAGGAAATAACAGGAGTAATACTCTCTGCCCATGAACTCCTTGAGCACCACCTCTATCACTCCTAGGGTGACCAGATGAGCAAAGTGAAATATCGGGGCGAGGGGGTGCTGGCGGAACAACAACAAGAGCCGCCGGAGCATAGGGAAAAATTGGTGGGGGCTGAGTACCCACCGGCAGCTCCACACCCNGGTAGCTGAAAGGCCTTCAGGAGGATGTCGTGGGCTATACAGAAGTCTCACAACCTGAGGGCTTCGCGGAAGAGGATCGGGCCTCGCCTTGCCTGTTGATACAGAATATAAAAGCCATGTTGTCCATGAGGATCCTGACTACCTTGCCCTTCAAGTGCAAGCAGACAGCCATACACGCCAGCTGCACCGCCCTGAGCTCGACATTTATATGTAAGGTCAGGTCTCGAACCGACCACAGGCCTTGGGTCTGAAAGTTCCCCACATGTGCCCCAAAGTTCCCCACATGTGCCCCCCAACCCTGGTCCGACGCATTGGACACCAGCTCCAACAACTGGGTCCTGTCCCTGAACGGGATCCCTTGGAGCATGTTGTTTGGGGTGGACTACCACCGTAGGAAGTCGATCACAGAGTCCAGCACAGTGAGGACCTTGGCCATCCTATCTGTGGTCTGGGAGAAATTCGAGGCCAACCAGAGCTGGAGGGGCTTCATCCTGAGTCTGCTGTGACGGACCACATATGTGCATGCCGACATGTGACCCAAGAGTTGCAGGCAAACCCTGGTTGTTGTCACCGGGAACCTTGTGACTGAATCGGTGAGACCTTTCAGGGTTTCGAACCTGTCTGGTGGGAGAGAGGCTCTGTCTGACTCTCCATTCAGAAGCGCCCTGATAAACTCTATGCGTTGGACTGGGACTAACATGGACTTGGTGTTGTTTACCAACAGGTCTAAGGCAGTGCACATGGACAGGAGGAGTGCCACGGGATCCCTCACCTGCGACCGGGAGGTGCCCTTGACAAGGCAATCGTCCAGATAGGGGAATATCTAGACCTCCCGCCACTTGAGGTAGGCCGCTATCACCAACATGCATTTTGTAAACACCATGGGGGCAGTGGACAGACTATACAGGAGGGACCGTGAATTGGTAATGATTCTGTCCCACCATGAAATGGAGGAACCGTCTGTGCCTCTCAAATATGTGGATGTGGAAGTACGCACCCTGTAAATCTAGGGCAGCATACCAGTCCCCGGGATCCAGGAAGCGGATGATGGAGGCCAGGGAGACCATGCGGAATTTGAGCTTCACCATGTACTGGTTCAGACCTCAGAGATCCAGGATAGGTGTGAGCCCCACTTTGGCCTTTGAGATAAGGAAATAACAGGAGTAATACTCTCTGCCCATGAACTCCTTGAGCACCACCTCTATCACTCCTAGGGTGACCAGATGAGCAAAGTGAAATATCGGGGCGAGGGGGTGCTGGCGGAACAACAACAAGAGCCGCCGGAGCATAGGGAAAAATTGGTGGGGGCTGAGTACCCACCGGCAGCTCCACACCCTGCACCCCCCCGCACCAGCTTGCCTTCACTCTGCCTCTACCTCCCCTGAGCTGGCTGCCATGTCCTGCTTCTCCCCCCTCCCTCCAGCGCTTGCGGCGCCATACAGCTGATTAGTGCAAGCTTGGGGTGGGGGGGAGGAGGAATGCGGCATGCTTGGGAAAGAGGCGGGACCAGGGCAGGGATTTGGGGAGGGATCCAATAGGGCAGTGAGGAGGCGGGGCTGGGAGCAGGGCCAGGGCGGAGTTGGGGTGGGGGGGCGCCAGCTCCCTCCGCCTGTGCACCGGAGGGCAAAATATCGGGACAATTCGCATCCCGACCGAATATCAGTCGGGATGCGGGACAAACAAGTAAATATCGGGACAGTCCTGATAAAATCGAGACATCTGGTCATCCTAATTGCTCCTAGTCCTAGGAGCCACCCCACCTCCTGCTCAAGCAGTGCTTCGTGCAAGGGGTCCCCCAAGAGGAACAGAGGCAAGGGGTGGTTGGGCAGGGAGGAAGCAAACTGGAGGGTGTAACCCCGGGAAATGGTGTTGAGGACCCACTGGGGGTCCAAGGTTAACCGCAACCATTCGGGAGGAAAGCACACAACCAGTTGGAGAAGGGAAGCTTTATTGTGGGTGGATCCCTGATGAGGACTGGGGAGGGTGCCCCCGAGAATCCCATCAAAAACGCTTTTTTCCCCACCTGCTTGCCCTTGGAGGACCCAGGCTCAGGTGCAAGCCGAGACTGCCTCTGAGAGCGTCTCTTATAGTCCCTCTGCTTCTTATGGGCAGCCTTGTACTTTGGGAGGGCAGCCTGGGCGGAAGTCTGCTGCGGATTGAATTTAGGATTTGCCAGAACTGGGATACAGAAGCCGAGAGTATGGAGGGTCAGGTGGGAGTCTTTCATGCCATACAGTCTTGTATCTGTTTCCTCCACAAACAGAGCTTTCCCATCAAACAGGAGATCCTGCATGGAAGACTGCACCTCGCTGGACAGCCCAGAGAGAAGAAGCCATGACACCCATCTCATGGACACCGTGGAGGCCATTGATAGTGTGGCCATGGCCGCAGCATCCAAAGCTGCATGCAGGGACGCCTAGCAGCTGCTGTCCCTTCCTCCACTAGTGACTTAAACTCCATCCTATCATGCTTCTGGAGGGAGCCCTCAAACTTAGGCAGGGAGCCCCACTAATGGCATTCGTACCGGCCCAGGAGAGCCTGATGGTTCACCACTCATAACTGGAAGCTCAAAGATGAATAAATTTTCCTATCTAAAGAGTCCAGTCTCTGAGAGTCTTTGTTCTTCAGAGTCAGGGCTGGCTGACCCTGCCGTTCCCTATGGTTGACCGGCTCGACCATCAAGGAGTTGGGCACCAGGTGAGTATACAAGTACTCATACCCTTTAGGGGGTACAAAGTACTTATGTTCCACCTTTTTTGACATGGGGGCCAACAAGGCCGGTGTTTGCCATAGGGCATTAGAAATCTTAGCCACCCCTTCATAGAGAGGCAAAGCCAACCTTCCGCTGCCCACAAGGACAATAGGTTAAACAGGCAGTCCGAGGGCTCCTCCATCTCCTCTGCCTGGAGGTGTAGGCTTACTGCCACTCTTTTTAAGGGTTCTTGGTGGGCCCTAGAGTCCTCCTGCAGGACATAGGGGGATGGGGCCACAATCGTCTCCTCCGGAAAGGCGAAGAGGCCGGTGCAGTGCTCTGGGTGTCAGCTGGCACCAGAAGGTCCACCACCTGTTTGGACTCCGGGCATGGTGCCGAGGACGTACGTCCCACCAACTCCTTTCTTGGGGGTCTGGAAAGGGAGGCTGACGGTGTTTCCGAAGCTCCAGCCTCCAAGCGAGCTCCCACCGGGGGCTGCGCCGGAGGCCACAGTGCCCACTGGTACCATTTGGCCAGCCATGATGCTCAGTGCCACTGCAACTGCTATGGCATCGGCGGGACCAGCTGTCCAGGATGGCTGGCCTGGACCATCAAAGGACAGCCACAGATGAAAATCAGGCTGGCGTATCATCCACTGCTGTCCCTGGACCGGGAGAAGCGGCAGTGTCGGGATCTACGACGGCCACAGGACC
The DNA here is from genome assembly GCF_003597395.2 of Chelonoidis abingdonii. NCBI lineage: Eukaryota > Metazoa > Chordata > Testudines > Testudinidae > Chelonoidis > Chelonoidis abingdonii. The sequence continues at coordinate 94,364,516 of NC_133773.1, forward strand.
ATGATCTCGACATAGAGAACTGGTACCAACGGTAATAGCTGCTCCACAAACGGCCTCGACAGGTGGACCCACGACTGCGAGATGCCAGCGATCGACGCCCGGGGTTGCGATGGCTTGACGGAGACTTGGAGTGGGAGTCCAAACAGGAACAGTGTCAACGAATGTGCCATGACCGACTGCAGTATCCTCTCCAAGACGAAGACCGACGGCGATGCCCACCGCAGTCCCGTCAATGTTTGCTCCTTGAGGATGAGAAGTACTGCAAATCCTGGCCGGACAAAACCCAGCCCGACAGGCTGGTCGGCGTCGAGGATGATCCACCTGGACTCTGCCCCAAGCGGATGCTGGGTGGTGACCAGCATCAGTAACGTTCTCTCGACCAAGACCAATACCGGATGGGAGGCGACTGCGGAGATCCCAGCAGCAGCTTGCCACTGGAGTGCGGGGCCAACATCGGCAGCGCTCCAGGCACCAGCACGGACATGACAGCCCAGGCTGCCTGAGGGCTTCAGGGGTGGAAGGCATCCAGACATCCGGAGAGGCTTGTTCCGAAGAGGCCGGGCTACTCCACTTAGCTTGAGTCGGAGGCCTGGGGCCTGGTGGGGATTGAGGACTGCCAACATGAATCTAGCCTCTGGCCCAGCTTTCCCTCAGTGCCGCTGCAAAGAGGGAGTCTTCCTGGCCCTCTTGGCGTGCCCCATGAACGGGGAGCAGTGCCGACTGGTCAATGGTACTGGAAGGTTGTCACGTACCAAAACCATGGTGCCAGGTACTGGTTCGGAGTGGCATGCCAGGGTCGGGGTCAGCCCCAACTACATTAGCATGACCCAGAGCCTAATGTCCCTTTCTCTTTTGGTCCAAGGCTTAAACGACTTGCAAATCTTGCACCTCTCGCTGATATGAGTTTCTCCCAAGCAGCACAAACAGTCTGTGTGCAGGTCACTTCTTAGCACAGAATGCCTGCAAGAACCACACGACTTAAACCCTGGGGCACAGGGCATGCCCCGAGCTCGGGCTCACTGACTAACTAAATAGCTAACTAACTACAGGTACTAACACTGAACGAAGGAACAGTTCTGGGGACAAGCTACAATGAAGCTGGAGCAGAGCAGTTCTAATGCACCTTCACTGGCAGCAAGAAGGAACGGGGGGTGGGGGGGCAGCACAGCTCCCCTTATACCATGCCAGGCAGGTGCCACGCCAAGGGTTGCGGAGGGCACTCCCCCCCGACGGGTACTGCTAGGGGAAAAACTTTCGGCACTGGTACACGTGGCGAGCACACATGTCTATTGTGGAATACACATGAGCAATCACTCGAAGAAGTAACCATACCTGGGAAATGGGCTGACCAATATGCAGATAGGTTTTCTATCAAATCCAGGTTGACTAATAGGAAGAGAACAGGATCAGAGGACAGGAATCGAGCCGAAGCAAAGACCTGCACCCACGGGGGACAGAAACCAAATTCTCAAAAGCTCTGATCAGCAGGAGAAATGGTGTGCCATATGTGGCCAGCAGGATCACTTTGACCAAGAATGCTCACAACACCCACTGAGTGACATTGCAGTGCTGGGAATGCCAGCTGCACCTCAGCCTCATAGAGTTAGCTGTGTGACTGAACCTCCAGAGGTAGAAAGTCACACAGCCAGTTTGCAAATGGCAAAATTCACAATCCATATCATTGCAAACATGTCTTGCTGCCCCTTCATAGGTGCAAATCCATCCAATCAACAGTGGCAGCAGAAGGTGGTGGTTAATGGAGATAAATTCACTGTATAGAGAGATATGGGACCAGCCAGGATTATAATTTAGTCCAATATAGTGAAGCCCCATCAAATGCTGCCACAGTGTGAAATGTGGGTTAAGGTTCCTGGTGTGAATGCCTTCATTCTACTTACAGCACAAATTTCTATACAGACCCAGGAAGTGTAAGGTGTATTTTCAGATATTTCATATTCGTTGCTTTTAGAAAATGTTATAGTGTTGAAAACAGAAAGAGTAAATGACTCTCTTAGTTAGCCTAAGACAGAGAAGACAGTATGTAAGCAAAAATGTAAATAGAATAGCTAACAAGGGAAGAGGGAGTCACATTCCCCATTAGTGTCCAAAACAGGGGTAGGCAAACTATGGCATGGGTGCCGAACACGGCACGCGAGCCGATTTTCAGTGGCACTCACGCTGCCCTGGTCCTGGCCACTGGTCCGGGGGGCTCTTCAATTTAATTTAATTTTAAATGAAGCTTTTTAAACATTTTAAAAACCTTATTTACTTTACATACAACAATAGTTTAGTTATATATTATAGACTTATAGAAAGAGACCTACTAAAAACATTAAAATGTATTACTGGCATGTAAAACCTTAAATTAGAGTGAATAAATGAAGATTTGGCACACCACTTCTGAAAGATTGCCAACCCCTGGTCCAAAAAGAATCAGGTTGCAACCTCAGTTTGCAATCTACAAACACCTGAGGAGGGAGGGGAAGAGACTGCCTGCTGCTTCAAAGAAAGGAGAAGACTACTGACTTGAAAGAAAATTCACTGGGCCCAAAATAAAGAAATTAAGCTCTCTGCCAGCTCTTCAAAAGGACCTGTAACAGGACAGAGCAAAATAAAAGCAGTGCATGTTTGAGAGCCACTGCACAAGGAGGCAGCCCTGACATATTTGTCCCTTTGAGCCAAAGAATGTCTGCTTGTAATATTCCCACGGGGGTTGGGGAACCTCAATCCAGACCTGAGGAAGCTGACCACTTGGGGAACCAAGAGACACCATATACACTCCCAGGACAGTGCATGGGAGATGTAAGTGAGAAAAATTAGGTCTCAAGTTTACACTCGAAAGTTGGGAAGCGACAAAAGCAAGAAGGGGCATGTAAAAGATCAGCCTCATAGGTTCTATATTTTGAAGAACGATTAAGAAAAAACGCTGTACAAATTTTTAAAGAAAATACACTGGCTTGATAGCAAAATGTTTGTTACCTAAACAAATTAATTGTGAAATTATAAAAGGTACTAACAAAACCACCATCCAGGAAATAAATCTGTCCAAGCATTCAGTCCAGGGGCACCAGAACAGGGTGTGGGAGACCAAGGGGCCATGGTACTCCCACTTTTGAAAATAGACAGACCTGGCCCATCCACTTTTCACCATGGGCTTGGCCCCCTACACCTCCTCGTCCCCTCAAGCCAGGTCAGAAGCTGCAACCCAGCCTGGATAAGAGCTGCCCGGGCAGCTGTGGAGAGCCAGGGACTCTCCACCTGCCTGGGACAGCGGGGCCGAGAGCAGCCCTCAGGTCTGTGCCCCTCCCCCCAGACTCCCACCCAGGGCAGATGGAGGGTCCGCAGCTCCCCATAGCTGCCAGAGCAGTTCTTACCATGGCTTGGCTGCAGCTCTTCGGCTCCTGAGGCCCTGACCCTGGTCAGGCCAGAAGCTGGGGCCTGGCCCGGGTAAGAGGAGCCCAGGAAGCCCAGGCAGCTGTGGGATGCCACAGACCTTCCACCTGCCCTGAGTGAGGAGTCCGGGGGGCAAAGACACAGGCCAGGGGCTGCTCTCAGGCTCCTCCCCACCCTGGGCAAGTGAGGCTCTCAAGCCAGGCTCCAGCTTCCAGCTTGGCCAGGGGACAGGGCTTCAGGGGAAATAGGGAGACAAGGGTGGGGCCACAGGGGAGGTGGGGTCTCATGGCCCCTCCACTTTCAAGAAGAATGCATTGCCCCTGATTCAGTCAGTGGGATCCCCTGGGGTGTTAGCCAGCACCCTAGTTACACCTACTTCTGTAGGAGAGAGATATAATGCTCTAATTTCCTGCAAAACCCTAAATAAACTTATTAAATTAAACTTTAATTAATTCATTTTAACATCTTTGGAGTTCATTGTTTCATTAAAAATCAATTATGTATGTGTTATTGTGGAACTGTGTGTATTTCCAGAGGAAGGGTAAATAGGAGAACACCAGGGGCTAATTCAGCAAATTCTCTAAGACTAACATTTCCAGAGAAGCCACCTCCCTAGAAAAGTTCATATATACTAGTTCAAACTACTTTCTCCAGAAACCAACAGATCAAAAAAGGTTTTTAAATAAATAGCCTGGTTTTAGACTGGCTCATGGACTTCCTCCTGATCCAGCAAATGGACAGGGCCCTTGGTTTACAGAAAGCCTCAATCCTTAAGATAGGTTTGGAAAGAGTTGGCCTACTGAGGTCACAGAAGACTGGCTGCTTGTTCTGAGCTGAAGTTATAATAAATTGAAAACCACAAGAAATCTCCTTAGGTGAGGAGATTAAAGAACAGCTCCTGTCAGAATCCATGGGTACGTCTACACTGCCCGATTATTTCGAATTAGCTTAAACCGATATTACAAAACAGATCTAATAAAATCGGTTTAGCGCGTCCACAGTGGGATCACGAAATCGATTGTTTG
>NC_133773.1:94369766-94394098 GCF_003597395.2 Chelonoidis abingdonii
AATTTAGCGCTACTCCTCTCGTCTGGGAGGAGTTCCGAAATCGATTTAAGGAGCCGTTTAACTCGATATTAATGACGACGTCGTGTGAACGGGTACAGCGTTAAATCGGTATATCAGCCATTAAACCGATTTAAAGTCGCAGTGTAGACCTGGCCCATGTTAGGGCTGTGGTTAATTCTGGCAAGCTTATTAGCACCCATTTGGGTTCTTTTACTGTTTTAAACCTTTTCTCTGTAATGCTTTTTACCTTACAAATATAGTAGGCTTGCACAGAAAGTGCTGTGTGGCATCTTACAATTGCAGCAATTAAATGTGTTAACCATCTCTAAAGAAAAGCAAACAGGTGTTCTCAAGGAACCTATCTGTGCTGGGACCTGCAGAGTGAACACAGGCATCTGTGCAGCCTAAAAATACTCTGGTCAGAAGGGAGGGAGACATGTGTCTCCATCCAGGAGAAACAACTGGGTAACTGAATGCCTGAGAGTGGGTGGCCTTGCTGGACCACTGCAGGAAATACAGATGCAGTTGCCCTAAACTGTAAGTGTGTGCATGGCTAGCTATGCTGTGGAAAATAGTGTGACTGTTCAATGAAGGAGACAAGGATCATCAATAGCCCAAGACTCATTCTTTGGATTGCTCTAAATGGACAGATGTGTTTACAGTGTATGTTTTCCTACATTTACTGTAAGGAGCCCGACACTGATAAAAACTGTAAGCAAAAGGAACATGCAGTTTTCACACATGCTTCCATGCATACCATAATGTACACATACGGAGACAAGAGCTCCAGTGTACACAGCCACATCTTAATGTTGACCTCTTGTGCATACACATGCAACCTTAGCAATCAAAGTACAAGAAGTGACAGTTAACTGTGAAACCTTAATGTGGAGTTCCCCAAACATTTAAATACAATAATCTAAATATTTCAAAGCACAAATAAATGCATTCAAGAGTAAATAACTAGCTATTAAATAAAGAGAAGATTGCAAGTCATTACCAGCCTATTGAGGGTGTGGTAAATCTTGTGAATATTTGCCAGTGTTGATAGATGAGAGTTCAGCTGAAAATCTAGAGGAAAAATAAAATTTAGTTGTGTCTCTTATCCGAGTTTAAATTACACTCTGGAATACAGTTTTTATGGCTAGAAACAAGATTTTATGTATTCTCTTCTTTTTTAAAAAAACCCATACCAGGCTCTGATGAAAAAAGTACTCACTCAGGCTTCATGACATCAATAAAAATCCCTCCCATCTCTTTGAGGAAAGGGACTGCACAATTTTTGCCACAGCATGGGAATTAGTAAGTGCAACTCATTAAAAGAAATTCTGTGTATTTTTATCATACACACAGATCTCCTCCAGCATAGGCAAAATTAAATTCACAAAAAATCAGAATACACTTAAGTTCATAAAGCCAAATTTAACCCCCTCTCCACAAAAAACAGGATCCATGAAACAGAGTTGCCCTCCACTCTACATATCCTATCACTTTCCCATCCGTCCCTATGGTAAGTTAATATCCAAAGCACATTCCTTCTAGGAGAATTTGATTAACTATCTTAAACATTACATTTTTAAGTTAGTCTGATTACCATAAATGCAAGTATATATTGTCCAACGAAAGCGATGGGAAACATTTATGCAAGACCTATGCTGACTTCTGCCTACAGATACAAGAGGCACAAAGCAGCAATACCTAGCTAAGGAATGAAAAAAATAATTTTGTATTTCCTTACTTTTGATGTCTCATGCAAGATTTTTAACCTGAGTTTACATTTAGATTTTTAAAACTCCTCCCCCATGCCTAAGGCTCCTTCATGTCCAAAACTAAGTCAATGGAATTCTTCCATGTATGCAAAGTGTAATATTCTTGCTAAAAATAAAAGTATGCCAAGATCCAAAGCTAGCAAAAGTTAACCCTTGTCAATAGTGAAGCACAGTCCAGCACCAAAGTTCATAACTTGAGAAGCATCGTATTTGGGACTAATCATGCAAACATTACCAAATGTAGTGATAAGCAGCTCTATGAACTTAAATGCAACCAAAAATGGTAGTGAACATTTGTGTAACACTATCTGAACAGCCCTCTCAGAATAGTCAAAGAGATATCAACCACATAACCAGCATAACCCTCTCGTATAAAATAATTTTATTTGGAGGATCCACTAATACCTAGGGTGACCAGATAGCAAGTGGGAAAAACTGGGACTTTCTGGGAAGAGGAGAGAGCACAGCTGCCTGTATAAGACAAAGCTCCTAATGTCAGGACATATGGTTGCCCTACTAATACCAGTCATTATAGTAAAGCATTTCTGCACAGAAACATTTCATTTGTCTTTCTCCAGTCTCTACACAAATACAAGTCACAGAAAAAAGCAAAAAAATATAATTTCCACACCTCCATCTTTAATATTCCATAACAGTCCTCAAAACACACACTCTATGGAAACCAGAGTACAGAGGTGAGGTATGTGAGACATTAAAAAGTAAGTCTATATAAAAGTACAGTACAATTCCTCCTATGGGAATAATCGGAACACTGCTGTAAGAGAAAAGGTATAGTTGAGGGAAGTCCCAACTTCTTTAGAATCTACATTATCCATGGATTTGGAATTCTCTCATAATAGCATTTTTAACATTTCAGAGACAAAGTCATATTTTTAATTCAGTACCTTCACTGGAAGGAATAATTTTGCTGATCTATAATTCTGTTCCTCACCACACCTGGTATAGCTTAATTCAAGGGCAGACCACATTTTATTACTATACCCTATTAACTATGCTGGCTAGATTCTCTCACATTGTTTGATTTACCCTGATTTTTTTCCAGCCAAATAAGACTGATAAAAAAATTGCACTGTGAAAGCCAAAAACTGAGTTATTCTATATAAATAATCTATTCAATATAGTAAGTCATTCCAAAAACAAAGGGACAGAACAGAAAAATCAGAAGAAATTCCTTTAAAAGAGACTAGCTGAAATATCAACAGACAAACTCAATAAAAATAAACATTTATAAACCTTTTTGAGACATGATGGTAAGTACACATACTGCTACACAGCAGACTTGGCCGTGACTTCCTGTTTAAAAAGAAGTCTCAATCTAAAATCCTTTGGGGACTGAAACCATACACCTGAAGCACACTGCTACCATGAGAGTGAAATCAATACTGCTGATGGTCTCAGAAGAATCTCTTCGTTTATTATTTGCTGAAATGACAACTGCTGCAACTGTGGGTATGTCTATACCACCCATCGGATCGGGATCACCTACATACCTTCCTTCCAAAGATGCGAAAAAGTAGTAATGCAAGTCAATTCAAAAAGGATCTGGACACTTCAATCAAAATGAGTAAAAAATAGTTTCAGGTACTAAATTTTTTCTTGAGCCCCCCCCCCCCCCTTACAATTTGTCCTTTTATAATCAGTTTTCCTACTATAAAAATCTGAACATTTGTATTATAGTAGCACCCATAATGTACAAGGCACTGTCCAAATATAGTGAGACACAATCCCTACCCTAAGGATTTCACAATCTAAATATTTTTCTTTTCTCTGTTGCTAGGTGAAAGTTCCACACAGAGTGAAATTGAGTATCCAGAGTAATAGAGTGTAGAGAGTAAATGAGCTGAAAAAGTTGAACAATTATTCTATTCTAAACTAAGAGTTACAGTTAATTGTGGGTGGTACATGTAACAATACTAGGCAAAATATTTTCAATCTAAAATAGGATTTAAATTGGTGCCCATTAAAAGAAAGAATGTGTTACATTAGGAGTTTCAAATACACTTAATTTATCCCAATATCTAATATACTTTCTCACAGTTATAGTCTGATTGAAATGTCTTCAAATTTTAAATGAATGTTTTCAAAAAATTCAAGCATTCAAACTATCACATTTGATGGGACCTACACAAAAATGTTTCTAGGTTTTTGTTTTTTATAGCAGCAGTTAAACCCTAGTCCATCCCAAGTTTTCTGTATTCATGTGAACATTATTGATGATAATGTGAAAACAGATGACATCTTAATTCTAACTCCAACCAAAAGGGAAAAGATAAACAAAAAAAAAAAAATCACGTTGGTAAAGTGGTGTTACACATTCAAAATCAAAACAATAGAAAGTTTGGAGGGATTTAATTATGAAAAGTAAAGGCTAGCAGTAGGCTAGGGAACCACGTTAAGGCTCTCAAAGCTCCTTCTGAACTAGCAGCACAGCATTTAGGAACCTCAAGCTTACAGGGCAGGCAGTGACAGAACCCCTTACTGGTCTGGGTGATCCCCAAAACATCACACCTATATCTGCCAGGAAGCCATCAGGCTTTGGACATCGTGTTAACAACATGCATTAACCAACTACAAGTGATCACTGCAGAAGTCCATCACAGAGCCGATATTCCAGCAGTGGGGGACTCACACCATAGATTTATTTGTCATAGACAATAATACCAAATGCCCGCACTTCTGCTCCAGAAGAGACTTCAGCCTGGGATCACAATCAGACACTTCTCTCCTTTGGTGGTCTCAAGTTCTCCTATATGACATTTTCCCAGTTTGCCATAAGTCAGTGTCTTTGAAACTAGTGATAAGAGTAGAGCTGGGGATCTAAAAGCATTTGAAAACATCTTAAGAAAAGAAATTAAGTCAACATTGACTAGTTTTCCAAACCTGGAAAAAAAAAGTAGGTCTTGAAAGACTAAGGTCCTGCCCATACAACAACATTAACTGAGTTTTACAATTAATAGTACTGTTGGCTTTATACATGGTCCCCACATACCCTTTGACTTAAACATTGTTAGTAATAATCATGGCAGATCATGTTTTGCTAGCCTAGGAGTGTTAACATGATACCCTAAGCATGACTGTGTCATCAAGATAGCCAATCTTCCTCTTTCCTAGCTACGTAGGGAGGGACATCCCCAAAGTGCATTACCACACATGATAAATGGTTCTATTTTGTGACAAACTCTGGGTACTTCATTTATTGCAGAGGAATTTAGGGATAGCTGCCCAGATTTTCTCAGACTGCAACTTACAAAAAGGTAAAAAGTTGTGTGTGGATATGCAACTCTGACTATGATAGCAGAAGATTTGCTGTATCCACACTTTGAATCATGTAACCTGTTAAGATGACCATGCCTCTAACTAGTCACAAAACCGATGCTGTAGTTTTAGGATGGGATGTGGTTTTATCAATACTTATTGATTTTATACACCACTTTTCAAACTGATCTCACATCTCGGAGAAGTGAAAACAAGACAAGATATAGAATGATTTTATTTCACACTACAGCTCTACATGAACAGAGATGGAAACATTTTCACAACTATTATCACCTCCCCCTTCTCAAGACCAATTATCTTGTAGTCAAAATTAGAGGGAAGGATAGAGAGAACAAGCTAAAATGCAGTTAGACCTCTGCCCAGAAAAAGGAAGGGGAGGATGGATGGAGCTGCAACAAAACTTAAACCTTAACTGAAAGTAGACTAATTTCCAGCAGTTGGAAACACTCCTTCAAGAAAGGAAATTTACAGTGAAAGTGTTTTCATACATTCAGAAGAAGACTGCTAACACAATAGCCCACTACTTAAGCTTATGTGGGACAGCTAATACACAGGATATTCTTCACTAGAATGAGTGATGGGTCTCAGAACACACCAATTTGTCAGACACTACTCAGTTTTTTTCCAGCAGGAAAATGAGGTAGTCTATAGTAGCTGAATTCCATGCAATTTATTGTGTTGGTGTCAAATGCATGAGACCTAAATGCAAGTCACTGACTAGAGAGTCTGCTTGCTCTGTGGCCACTAAAAAGACTAGTTTATGGCACTTTCAATAAGATATGGGGCTTGCCTTAGTGTCCTTTGCCAAAACTGATGTACTGTGTTTATCTGTCCTTTGGTTTCCACCCTAGGGCTAATTGTGTTTCACTGGTGAGTGAAGCAATTGCTAACTCCAGATTTCCTAAAATACTTTGTGATTTGCCAGAATCATAGAATATCAGGGTTGGAAGGGACCTCAGGAGGGCATCTAGTCCAACCCCCTGCTCAAAGCAGGACCAATCCCCAGACAGATTTTTACCTCAGTTCCCTAAATGCCCCCCTTAAGGACTGAACACACAACCCTAGGTTTAGTAGGCCACTGCTCAAACCACTGATCTATCCCTCCCCCTAGAATGAACTACATAATACAGATGAAGAGGGAAATACTGCTAACATTTTCCAATCCCAAAACTGTAACAAGGAGAAAAGAGTTGAGAAAAAGAAGTGTTCCAAGCCTACATGTTTCAAGGTATGAAGTTCAGTAGAAAATGCTGCCTGAATTATGAACAAGTGTTGACATTGTTGGCTTGGGCAGGTCAATTATTCATGATCAATCATGATGTGACCAAAACCAAAAACCTACAAAACAAAGATAGAAAAGAAACTACATAGCGTTTGCAAAATGCCCTTCATCAACTATCTAACAATCACGGCCAAAGCAAAAGAACCTGCAATATATTTAGCATGTTTCTCGAGAAAACAGATTACAGTCAAGGTGAGAGTTAGTTTAAGATTAAAGATCCCCCAGGAAAATCTGCCTGAGCAACTCAATGTGTAAAAACCAACCCAAAAGGCCGAATGGATTTTAAAACATAGCAAAATTCTACTGTTCAAGTTTAAAACTGAACCAATTTTCTTCAAACTTGGCTTGTGTTTCAGTTCTCATTAGAAATCTAACCTACCTTTGGTTGTTGTTGAGCTCCCCAAGTGCAAACTGGATTAGAACATACAGCCAAGAGTATTACCCACATGCACTTGCATGAACTACAAACGGATTTATTTCACTTGGGCTTTCCAAAAAAAAAAAAAAAAAGTCACCTCAGGGTTTGAACAGAATAGAAAATTTAAGGCTAAACTAATTAGTTTGCCAAACCGAGTAACTAAAATCTCATAACTGAAGCTAAAATAGAACCATAACTATTGCACACAGTATTGATTCACTATCAATTAACACTGGTATTTAAAGAGATTAGTAACTGAAAAACAAGTAAGACCCCCCTTAAAACTTTGGAATGCTTATCTGAGTGTGAGGAAGAATCTACATGAACTCTTTCTTTCATTCATGCCCACTGAGTCTAAAGTATTTCATTAAACTGATATGCAGATTAACTGCCATATCTACAGTTTATATTGAAAAGTTAAGTATCCAACTAATATCCCCATATGTGGTTGTTTTGTTTATTTTCCCCTCCATGTGTACCTTTATTTAAAATCTAGATCAGAGCCACCTCTAATTGTTTTCTATTACTGAGGGCAAGTCTACTTTACAAAATTAAGTCACCCTAAGTTAAGTCGACGTACAGTCGCCACGGTAATTAAATGGCTTTTGCATGTCCACACTATGCTTCTTGTGTTGGTGGTGCACATCCTCACTACTAGCATTTGCATCTACACAGGGAACAGTGCACCGTGGGTATCTATCCCACTGTGCAACTTGACACCATCTAATGCTGGGTGTTTGGGAAATGGTTTGCAATGCTTCATGGAGTAAACAAGCAGCAAAGGCGTGACTGAGAATATGATTTTAATGTGTCATGGTTCAGTTTTTCACCATCCCATAATTTTATCTGCACCCTATGAGGTGTTGCATCTCTTTTCAAAAGCCCCGCAAACCCACACATCCACCATCTCTGTGTGAAGCATAGATCCTGCACAGCTCTGCACTACTGTGATGAGCATTGCGAGCACAATGCGCCTGATCCTGCAGTATTTGCAGAGCCACCAGAGGAGCAGTGGGGAACATGACAATTCCTTGGTGGCTGGCCTGCTGTGGGACACAGAAAGAAACAATTCAAGGTTGTTGTTGGCATTCATGGAGCAGCTGCAGATAGTGGAATGCTGGTTCTGGGCCTAAGAAACAAGCACTGATTGGTAGGATAGCATCATTATGTGGGTATGGGATGATGAGCAGTAGCTGCAGAACATTTGGATGGGCAAGGCCACATTCCTGGAAGTGCAGCAAAGAGTCCTGTGGCACCTTATAGACACTAACAGCTGTATTGGAGCATGAGCTTTCGTGGGTGAATACCCACTTCACTGGATGCATGTCATTCCCGAAGTGTGTGCAGAGCTTGCTTAAGTCCTCTGGAGCAGTGACACCAAAATGAGATCTGCACTGTCAGTGCAAAAGTGAGTGGCAATAAGCGTATGGAAGACTTGCAACATCAGACTGTTACCGGTCAGGAATCAATTTGGAGTTGGGAAGTCCATGGTGGGAGTTGCTATGATGTAAGTGTGCAGGGCTATTAATCGCATCCTACTATGAAGGACTGTGTCTCTGGGCAATGTGCTGATATAGTGGATGGCTTTGCAGCAATGAGGTTCGCCAACAGCAGTGAGGTGATAGATGGCACACGTATCCTTATTTTGGCACCAGACCACCTTACCACAGAGTACATAAATAGAAAGGGCTATTTCTCTGTGGTACTTCAAGCACAGGTGGATCAACACAGGATAGTCAGGGACAGTGCATGACATATGCATCTTTAAGAACACAGGCCTGTTCAGAAAGCTGTAAGCAGGGACTCTTTCCAGACTCGAGGATTACATTAGGGATGCCAAAATACCAATAGTGATCTTAGGAGACTCAGCCTACCCCTTACTCCCACGGCTCATGAAGCTGTAAACTGGCCACCTCAATAGCAGCAAGGAGCACTTCAACTACAAGCTCAGCAGGTGCAGAATGACAGTTGAATGTGCCTTTGGTCGCTTGAAAGGACACTTAACATCTACTCCCGAGATTAGACCTCAGTGAAAAAAATATCCCAATGGTTATAGCTGCCTGTTGTGTGCTTCACATTATCTATAGAGCAAAAGGGGAAAAGTTTCTGTTGATTTTGAGTAACCATATCGAAGGGCTATAAGAAGAACTCAACAGGGAGCTATGCGGCTCAGGGAGGCTTTGAAAGACCTTTTTAACAGTGAGCCACAGTAATGTGTGTTGCTGTAGTGTGCTCTGCCCGGCTTTTTTTTTTTTTTTGCACCTTGGTATGAACCTTGTAAGAAGTGTTGCGCGTGTAGTACGATAACACTGCAAATGCACCCATAGCTATTATCTGTGAATGATGTCAGCTCCAAACAGCATATGTTGTGAACTAATACAGACGAATTATATTTCCATAAATAGACTTATTTCAAACAGACATATTTATAACTGAATGAAACTTTATAAATACAGGGAAAGAACAGTCATTTCCATTTCACAACACATACATCGACCGTCTCTCTCACAGGTCAGTGTATGGGCTGCTGTGATTGCCTGTACCCTCTCCCAGAGTGGAGCGGTAATGATAGCTGAAGCAGTCCCAGACACTATGTGGAATGTAGGGGTGCATATGTAGGTCCCAGAATGCAGTTCTTTATGAGTTGCAGAGGGAGGAGAGCACGGGTCTGTTGAACCTGAAGGTCAACAAGAGCCTCCAGCATGTTTGTTTGCTACTTGAAAAGTGCTAGCATCTCCTGCTGGATGTCTCTCTCCTTTTCCTGTGCTTTTCTATTAATCGTACTATCCCTGTCCATTCATTCTGCTAGGGGATTCTCCAAGCCTTGTGCTCGGTATCCGAAGCACCAGAGGCTTGCAGGATCTTTTGGAACGTGTCATCCTTCATCCTCTTCCTTCTCCGTCTCATCTGGCTGAGCCACTCCACTAGTGTGGATGGAAACATCTCAAGGCCACATTTCCAGCTGCAAAAGATACAATGCACAGAGGTACTATCATGAGTATATTCACAAGATAAATGCAAACTTGGTATACTGAAGTCACTCCCCTTGATCCACACAAGTTACAAACACTACATTCTCACTTCTCTTTGAGATTCACAGAGCACGGTGGCAGTCCCAGCCATACTGAGTACAGCCCAGAGGGAATGGAGCAAATTGGGACAATATAGGATGGAGGGGAGGGGGGAAGGAAACAAACAGGCATCAGTATATACAGATAGGGAAAATGAACTGAATACTGACACCATTTTCCACAAGCAGTAGTAATTTTAGCTGATATCTCACTCCTGAGGGTAACCAAGGGTGAAAGGGAATAGGTCCTGCATGTGTCCAGCTGCAGACCGGGCCCATATGCTGCTAGCCCTGTATGCTACAATGGTGCCTGCTGAAGTAATTGCAAAGTCGCGTGGGAAAGTGTCCTATGCCTGCAGAAGAAATAAGGCAGCCCTCCCTAGAGGATTGCAGACTACCTTCTGGAAAGTTTCCTGAAGATTTCTTTAGAGGATTCATGGGACAACCCGGTGCACAGAAACAAACTGTTCTGCAAGGCTCCCTCTGCCTAACTCTACATGGAAATGAGAAGCAGATAGTGCCTCTGTCTCTATGGGTTATTTCACTACCTCTTCTAACATGATTAAAAAAGAGTAAATGAACAGATGTGTCCCTGCAATACCAAAGCAAACCGTATACTTACAAGAAGTTCCTTCCCCTGGATCAAGCTCACTCAAGCTGGACTGTAGGGACTGCTCTGGAGTCAAAAAAAAAGGCCTGACTCGCTGCATCACTGGATCCCCTTGTCGCCTGTCCCCCATAATCCCCGCACTTCTCATCCAACACTTCCTCCTCGCTGTTCACTCCAAGGGCTGTGATTCCATCTCTCTCAAAGTATCCATAAAGCTCTTGGGGATCGTAATGGAGTCTCTGCCAAGGATGGCATGCAGCTCTTTGTAAAAGTGACACGTCTGTGGCTCACACCAAAGCAACTATTAGCCTTGCTTGCATTCTGGAACTCCTGCCGCAGCTCCTTGGCTTTCACACAGCATTGTTGCAGGTGATGCAGGTCCCTCTTGTAGCACCTTTCCCCCATACCTCTAGCAATCTGCTCATAGATATCCACGTTTCTCTGGCTGGAGCAGAGCTGTGCCTGCACAGCCTCTTATCTCAACAGACCCAAGAGAGCCACCATTTCCTGTGTACATCAGGCAGTAGTGAGTTGGCAGCATGGAGCCAGCATGGTCAGCTAGGCAGTTGTTAGGTGAGCTCTCCACACCAAGCAAACAGGAAATAGAATTTCAAAAATTTGAAGGGCTTTAGAAGGAGAGGGGCATGTATCTGTGTACCTGGCAGCGAGCCAGCCAGCAGAATTCAAAATGGTGACCGGATAGGTCATGGTGGGGTGTTATGTGACATCTCCTGAAGGCTACTAAAGTAGATGTATATAATGCAGTGCCTACTGCATTGTGCTAAGCACTGTTAAACCAGCATAGCGACCAAGTTACATCGGCGGGAGCAACATTTTAGTGTAGATGCTTACAGAATTAGGTTGACATAAGCTGCCTTGCTCTGTAGCGTAGATCAGACCAAAACACAGATGTATCAGTAACAGTGTACTATGAAACACTGGGACACAGTAAAATAATCCAATTGCTGGATGTACCCAGTACATTGTTCAGCAGTTAGATTATAATAATTTGACTTTGAACCTAACATCCCCTGAGGAAAAGAAAAAAAGAGGAAGGTAGGGAAGAGAGGTAGTATGCTCAAAATTTTATTCCCTGAACCTAGTTTAAAAAGAGTATGACTGCAGAGTGGAGGAATAGAATTATTTACAAAAATTCCAAACTACAAAATTTCATACCAGCCTATCTAACAAAGCCACTTAAAAAAAAACAAATTACCTCTCTTCACTCAGGCAAACCACATTAACTGGAATCAGTTTTAAAAATAGTTAAGTTTCAGCACTGAGAAGGACCTAGGTCTGACTACAGACTCATAACAGTGTCTCAGTTTACCTTGTGAAGACACTTTAAAATGAAAATCCAGATCTGAAATGCACCAAGATTTTCAACAAGGCCTAAAACCCACAATTTCCAAAATGCACAGCTTTGAAACCCTATATTCATAACTAAAGGCAGAAAACAAAAAGATGAAGGTTAGGGTTTATTTTTTCTGAAGAATCCTACTAAATTTTGTTCTGGTATGTTTTAAAGATACAGCCATACATTTTAACATTAAAAAGCAGAGAAAAGAACCAAAATTTGATTCAGTGAGGCGAGTCATTTGATGAACTAATTTACACCAGACTAAAAGCATAATATGTTATTTTTAAATTCAGCTATAGTGTGAAGTGTTGCTAATCAGTTTCACAGGTCACCTACAACTCAGGATTCCAAGATTACTTATTTCAATCTGCATGTTGCATACAAGGGCAAAGTAAAAAAAAAAAAATTAACTTTTTTCTATGGAGAAAATCCTATTCCACTAGATAGCTGACATGTTAATAGTAACAGCTGGCCTACCTACAGCATTGCACTATTTTAAACATAAAATTAATTTTGACATCACACCTTAATTAAACCAATACAAAAGGTTATGTGGACAGTTATTTAGTTTAAACCAAACTTTTCAGTTTATCTTAAATTAATTAAGAACAGGTTTGAGCTGACACAAAATAATTCACTCTTCAACCAAAATAAAGAGGGTCACCATAGAGGTTCATTGGTTTCACTAAAATAGATTATGTGTAGGCAAGGCCTAATACTGGATGAGTTTTTGCAATATGCCATGGCTTGCACACATATTAAACATGAAAATGGCTGTATACATTCCTAACTGAAATAATCTTAACAAAATGTAAAGAAGAGTAAAAATATTGGCCAGGGTTTAGTAAAAATCAGTGCCAACAATGGGCACCTGGGGGAAAAAATAAAGTCTATTTCTACCACCCAGTTTGGCTCAAATAATGTTCCAGTCGGTTGTGTGTGACATGTTACTTAGCTGAATATCCAGAGACTCCTTCCTAGACTGAAGAAGTATTAGCAGTTGTAACTCATTAATGATAAAGCAATATAGAACTCAAGCAGCAATTACCATCTCCACTGGAAAACTGGTCATAAACAAGAGTGCATAATTTGCAAATGATCTTCTGATCTTATTATGATGCAGAATTCCCTTTATTTAGCATTTAAGGCATAATTTCAGATTCAAATTATAAAAGATGATATAGGAACGTAAATAGAAGGGTAAAAAAACTGTAGAAATTGTTTGAATACATAAGCCTCCACACTGCAAAAAAAGATTTTTCACCCCACCAGATGCATTTTGTTTACAGTTTTTGTTAGTTTTAGTTATCACTATACAGGTAGACTGAACCAGTGCTAGTGTTGAGTGCTCAAGTATTTACAACGGATATAGGAGTTGCATATTGTTATGGGTCCTCCAGTAAGTCTTTCTTTCCGCCTCAAGCACAAAACTCTTGCAAAATCACCAGCCCTATAGCCAGCTGTAACCCAGTGCCTTTAGAAAAGCACAGGAGACATAGTACCTAAGGGAGTCTTCCCCTAAGACAGAGAAATAAGAATTCAAACAGGACCGAAGAGGAAGAACAAGAAAAATCTTTTTCTTTCAATGTCCCCAAAGCCAGAGAGGGACAAAAAAGGGAGGAAAATAGAGAATTGGTACCTCTAGATGAAAATGTCAGAGAAGATCACAAACAGGAACATATGACACTAAAGTGTTAGAATCACACACACCCAACACTCTTCAGTTTGAAAGAACGGAGACAGGAGATGAGGAGAAAAAGCCATGCCACTTACCATTAATAAACTCATTATGCGGCCTTATAATACAGAAGACATAAGTGATTTCCAGTTATACTCACTGAACTAATAAGAAATCTCGAGATGACATGTTTGTTCTGGGGATGAGGTGGGCAAGCATACCTCACATCTTTTAGTGAATGTTTCATCCTCAAAGAAGGATTGAAAAAAAATGGAGACAAATTAGAAACTGGATTGACAGAGTTCACATCACCTGAGAGCAACAATGGAGTTTAGCAAAATCAAAGCTCTGAGGAAAGAATGCAAGAATGAGGATTGTTCATGTCTCATCTTAGTCTTGTTCTAGACTCATATCAATATATGTACAGGTATGCTATTAAGAGAACAGTTAATTCTCATCTCAATCATCCACTTTAATCAACGAGAACAGAAGTATAAACTAGAGACAACAAAGTGTGTTAATTTAGAAAAATATTTATACATAAGTAGATATGCAAGGTTATAAATTGCCAAGGAGTTAAAGAGGGAAGAAAAATCAAAGGATTATGTCTTGCAAAATTACCATAAAAGCTTACCAGCCCAGGACATCTACTTACTCAAATCATAATACTAATTATAAAAAAAGTTATTTTTTTAATTTATACTGAAAATGAGTTACTCACACTTGAGAAGAAAAGTTTTGCAAGGCTTGATTAGTTGGCAAAGAGATTTCTTATACCCAAATGATTTTATGAAAGTGGGTATAAAAAAAAAAAGAGAGAGAGGGGAGAGGAGAGAAGAGAATCCACAGAACTGTCAGGGACAGTTGCATTTCAGTGCACACTGTGGAAGAGAAAGACGGGAAGAACCCGAGGCCAGTGACAGCTGAAAAACCTGAAACAGTACTCTCAAACTTTCCTACTGAGAAATAAAAAAAAAAAGACCTAAGTGGGCACTGGATAACCTATAACATCCCAAATGAGGGAGCAGAGGGAAGTGTCTATCAGATGCAGCTAACACATTTTCAGAGTAAGGGTTTGCACCTTTATTTTTTCTTAGTAATAACTTCTGAAAAGATTGAATAGAACATGATACACATGTTTATGTGCCCATATCTGTATTGCAGAGAATGTGTCTGGGGGGAAGTTATCCTACTATTTGTCTATATTATTATGATAAATATATGGCATTATATATATTAAAACAGGGTGAGTGTAACCTCAAGCTTCAAGGTATAAACTGTGCACTGTAGGGCTCAAGAGAATTTTATTTACCAATGTACATTTTACTATGCCATTAGCTATGTAAATTTTGGGATGGTATATTTTTACATTCCTCTGAAGTAACAAATGCTGGTTACCAGCTCCCATAAGCGATGACAATACAAATTAATAATAATCAGACCTGCTGGAGCAATGACCCAACCCTATATGGTTAAATATACACTATGTGCCTATGCCAGGCCCTTTTTCTCCAACCTCTAATTTTTGAAATGTAGAAGATGGGATCAAAAAAATCCAAGATGTACATGCATCTGACAAAGTGGGTATTCACGCCTGAAAGCTTATGCTCCAATACATCTGTTAGTCTACAAGGTGCCACAGGACACTGTTGCTTTTTACAGATCCAGACTAACACTGCTACCCCTCTGATACTTGACAAGATGTACACAGTTTCTCCTCTAATAGCTATTTTCAGACTTGCGGAGATCACCGAAAATAAGAAACACCATAAGAAGAAATAGTGACGATCAGCCTTTGCCGTGAGATAAATAAGTGTTTGTCCTCAGTGCTGTGTTTCTTCACCCATCAGAGACAGGCAGCAACCTCATGTTACTGAGACAGTCTTGTGCTTGAGTCTGTAGCCTCCTTTCCACCCTTTAGAGGCGGAAGAAGTTCCTGAAGCATATTCTTATCTTTGCTCAGCATCCCTGCCTCCCTGCAGGCAACCTGTTCCTAAAACAAAGCCTTTCCTGTGCTCAAGACCCCTGCACCCTACCCTGGAGAGCATCGTACCCCAGAGACAAAGCCCAATCAGTGGGGGTGCTCCCCCTTCCCGCAATGGGCAGCACGCTGCCCAACCTCCCCTCCTGCTCCCACCCCAAGAGAGCTATTTCTGGGACAGCTCCAGCCTCATCTCTCGGACTTCTACGCCGGTGTGAAGAGCACGTCCCTGCCTCCGCTCCCCCGCAAGGTACCTAGGCCGGGCCCCAGAGCATCGGGCAGCAACTTGCAGTTACCCAAACAGGGGAGAATTGGGGCGCGGTGCACGCTGGGAGTTGTAGTCTCTCTCGGCGCTGAACCCAACCTCGCTGTGCAGCAGGATAGACTCCCGCCCCCACAATGCACCGGGCTCGTTCCCCTTCACAGCCCGTTTCTCCCGCACCGGGCTGACAGTGAACCCGTTAAATTACCGCCGGTGGAACGAGCCGCAAAGCAGCGCCCGGACGGGACCCCCTTCCAGCACGCCCGGCCCCAAAGTGGGACCCTGCGGGGCCCGGGCCGGACGCGGGGCTCCTGGGCAAGGTTGGAGAAACTGCGTCACAGCCTCGGTCAGCGCCCGGGGTAGTGGCACAAACTGCTCCCCGGCAGAATTTCCGATGCCGCAGAACCGGCACCGGCACCGGCCTGCCCGCCGCCCCCGGCACTTGCGGGATCCCCCCGACCTTCCCCAGCCAGCCCCGGCGTGGCTCTCAGGTGCGGGGCGCACTTACCGGGCTCCCGTCAGATGCCCCCGCAAATGCCCCCAAAAGGCCCCACGCTGCCCCCGTCCCTCGGGCTCCCCCCTCAGGACCCAAGCAGCGCCCCCAGGACAGGCTGCGCGACCCACCCACCCCGAACCCGCGGGTAGAGACCCCCGCAGGCTGCCTGGCCGCTACTCACTGACAGCGGCAGCATCCGAGTGCATTTTCGTGCAGCGCACACACTGCCCGGCCGGGCTCTCTCTGTATCTACCTCCCAATCACAGAGCCCGGGCTCGGGTCCTCCTGCCCCTCCACACACGCACGCCATTGGCTTGGGCTGGCTTGCGCTAACGCCTGTCTCACTGCGCTATTAGGCCACGCGCCTGTCATTTTCCCTCTACCTGGCCCACACCACCCGATACGGCTACCTCCACCGTCCTATTGGTTATAGTTCTCAACGAGTACCGCCTCCCCGCCATAGTGATTGGGCTTTGCCTAAGTCAATAATTTTGGCTCTGAAAGCGCGTGCAAAGAACACTACTTTGTGTCTCCCGTGAATCTGATTGGTCGTAGAGGCTATGGACTACGGCCACAGCCTGTTGTCATTGGTTAAGGATTCCAGAGTCCGGACCTGCGGCTCGGAGTGAATGGGGTTGGGTCAAGGAAGCTGCGTGAGGCGCCGCAGCGCAGGAGATGTGGGGCTGGGCGTGGTTCACACCTCGGCTGGTCCAGCAGGGGGCTGCGCAGAGTTGGCCTGCGAGAGGCTGTTGAGAGCCGACCTCTCTGCAACAGCCCAGGGAAAGGCTGCAAGGGGAAGAACAGGCTTCCACCCCAGAAGCAGAGAATGGGCTGGGGAAGCAGAACTAGCCAGGGTGATGACCATATGTTCCATTTTGGCTGGGAGCCGAGACAGCCCCTTTTTAAGTTCTGTGGTCATCCCGACTTTTTTTTCAAAAGGAGGCATTTGTCCTGTTTTTTTTTGCTGACTCGATCAGTTGGCAGGAGCAAACAGATGTGCCCCCTTTTGTCAAAAAAGTGGGGTGCAGAGGAACATATGGTGCAGGAGTGAAGTTGCCAGCCCCCCTGCAGGGGGGAGGTGAGCGGGGAGGCGGCATTCCAGTGTGGGGGAGGGGGGGGAGCATGGCAGAGTTACAGCAAAGGGCAGCAGCCTCCTGAGGGAGCCTCAGCAAAGGGTGACAGCTTGCGGAGGTGGGGGGCTTCGACAGAACGGCTGGGGGTGTCCAATTTTCTCTTTCAGAAACGTGATCATCCTAGAACTATCTTATGTGTCAAAAGGTCAGTTACCTCTTGAGAAATATGATTTATCATAGAAAAAACACTCCACAACTTGATGTTTAGCAAATGGACAAAAAGTACTGGAGAACTATGGACAACAGAAGCTATAATTGAAAATAGAATGAAGGCTCTAACACTCAATGAAAGTATGAAGATTTATGTCTGATACTTCCAAGAAAGATCAGCAAGGAACAACTGTGCATCACCTGACAAAAAAGCGGGGGGGCACTACTTCTGTTCATTTGTTATTCTTAACTATCTATACGTACAGCTGGCATGCTCAAGAATGGCATATGAGGAAGCAAAACCTAGTCTGCCTTGGGTTAGACTAGGTGAGTTATTGTACATACCTCTAACAGAAATCTGCCCTTTCTAGTCTGGCAATACTTACTGTCATACCAGTAAAGTATCTGGAAATAAGTGAACAGCCTGAGCATGATGGGGCCAGCACAAGAGTGGCTGGTTTTCAATAACTTACACCTAAAATTAGTTCCTGGTCACTGGCTATAAAAGTAGCTGTACTACTGCCAGCAAGAGAGCTGGTTGTAATATCAGAGACACATAGTACAAATGGAGCTGGAGACTGAACAGTCCACTCACCTACAAGTCAGAGCTAACTTTTGGTCAAATAGCACATTGAGCAAGCCAAGATTTTGTATCCTTAACATTTTCAGATGTCAAATAAAATTTGCACTATCCCAACTTCTGGCAATAAATAAACCTTGTATTATTTAGCCATATCTGTAATCCATGTAATCTATAGTACAACTTTGATTAAAGAGATCATCTTTAATCCACACCTCTAAGCAATGCAGTTATACCAACCAAAACTAGTGTGTAGATAGTGCCATCTCTCTAGGGATGTGGAATACCTGTACCTACACCGACAGGAGAATCTCATATTTCTCAAGAAGAGACTCTCCTGTTGGTGTAGGTAGCATCTTCAGTAAGCTGCAGTGCCCTCTACGTGTAGACAAGCCCTTAGTATGACATGGGAGCTTCTAGACAGGACCTGTTCTCGGGCAGTTGAGCAGGGTGGTTGCCCTGGGTGTTATCTCCAAGGGGTGCCATGCTGCCATTCTGCTCAGCATTTTTTTTGGGGGGGTGGGGGGGAACTTGGCTTCTCCACAGGATGCCAAAAACTACCTGGGGCCATTCCTGCTTCAGGAACTTCCTGTATTTCGGTTGTATAAAATTTTCCTTTATAAAATATTATTGTAGCTTTTTGGTTGTAGGTGGGTTGTTTTGGGGTTTGTTTTGGTTTGGACTTTTTTTGAGGAAAAAATCTAACACAGGCATTTGAAATGTGGCAGGGAAGAAAGTCCTTGGCATAGAGGAGTGGCATTCATTTGTCTCATGAAACGTCATTCAGGTTTAGTTGACTTAAAAGCTGTTCAAAATTTCTATTTTCCTTTTCCTGTTGCATTCTGTGGTAAAATTCTGGCAGCCCATCAAAACAACCTTCACTACTACCCCCCACCCACCCTCCCAAGCATGCTAGAGTCAGGCATATTGCAAAGCAAGAGTAGGTAGTGTACTGGGAACATCTGTAGATCAACAAAACAGCAAGGGTCGCTCCTCCCTTCTCCTAACTAAACTCCAACTAATAGATCTAGTGTTCCATTCCTCACCCCCTCTGAGGACAACACACGGGGAAGGAGCTCCCCATTTCTGGGTATGGAGGAGGGGAAAGAAAGACAGCCAGCAGTCCAAATGCCTGACACCAATCCTTCTAGACCAGTATATGGTGCCAGTGGCGCACAGACCCACTGGCCCACAGCCTTCTGCTACCAGCTAACATAGTTAGTCCTGTAACTCAAGTGGAAGAAAGCAGCCACAATGCTGAAGGTTCTGAATTTAGGACTGTGGGTGATATATAATGTGGGGTGGGGGACAGCTGTACCTACCATAGAATTTGTTTTTACCATTGGGGAAAAAAATCTTAGGGAATTACTTAAGAAAAAAACTATGTTAAAGAAACTTTCTAAACTAAAGTCAGACTCAAAAGGTAGGAAATACCAGATTTATGGTTGCCCAGGCAACCTTTATTTTGCTTCCTTGTGCATATGCATTATGATACAACCTTTAATTACATGTTCACATACTAGATTTCTTACAAGATCCTTGGACTAACAAAAGGGTAGATAAGGTTGCATAGGCAACATGATTAAGTTTAATTCCCTATTAATGAAAGGGAAATTGAGGCACCAAGAGGCTGAGTAACTTCATCAACAGTCATACAAAGAATGTGACAGAGCTGGGAATAGAACTCATTACTTGTGATTCCTAGTTTCTTGTACTAACCACGAGATAAACTTCATTTCAGAATATGCATTCCTAATGTTTGTTGGGCAATGTTATACATTAACTCTGAAATCAGAGAACAATCCAAATACCCATGGATAAAAGTCTTTGTAAAAGCAAGGATTTTCTGCCATATTGCCAAGCCTGGCAAAACTGGAATTTTTCTTCCCCTTTAGTATTTTTTCCCCACTATTTTCCTTTTCTCTTAGCAATTGGCGTCAATGCTACATCACCACCTTGACACAAAAGCCAAATGATAAAGTAAAAGCAGCAGCAAAACCAGCAACTCTTACTTTTTATATCTAACTTAGATGTAAACTGACTTCATGATAGAGAGGGGAGGGACAGAATCGTAATTCCCAGATCTGAATATTCTTGAATATTGGAGAAATTCAGATCAAAATTGTGCTGCTTAGACCTTTCTATAATTATAAAACAAATAATATTGTAAATCAAAAAAACAAAACAAAAAAACAAATTCTGAAGTGTTCTAGAGACTGTACCCAATGATCCAAGATGGTTTTAACAAGTTGGTGTACAAACACACACACAAATTCTCTCTCTCTCTTTTCCCCTCCAGGTACTGGCCCTAAAATTTGAGCTACCAATGCAAAACAAACCTGTAGATAAATACTGAAATGACTTCCTTTTCTGTTGCCTCCTGTGTGTCAAAACTTGCTTTAATTTTCAGAGTCCACCTCCTGTGAGCAAGGGCCATTATCATAATGTGTACCTTATGCAAGTCCTCCAGGCTGGAATTATGTCTCCTTTGTTAAGCTGTAAAGTGCTCTATAAATCACCAGGCAGAGGTGCTGTGGTTTGATCAAGCCTGCATTTTGCTTTTAGAGACTCAGCAGACATCTTTGTGGTTCCCAGTTTCTTTGAATGCTGAGGAGTGGTAGTTGTTGAGTCTGACAAGAGCTTTGGTCTTCTACATTGCTGAGGCTGTTACTGCATAAATATTATATTTTAGATATAAGGCTCTTGTGGCATTACATGTCTTTAAGACCATCCCTTATATTTTATAATGTGCGTTAACTGAGAGCTTAATGGATTCTGACATTTCTCTTCAGATTTCTCCTAGCTCTACATAAATTAAAAGCAAAAAGTGTCTAGCATAATTGAATGGGAAATCAATCACATAAAGTGTGAATTAGCTTCACCATGTAGGGCAAACAAAAACAGGACAGAAATTGGGAAATTCTTCAATTTTCTGGAAAAATGTGGGAAAATTATTTACATTTTTCTCTCTTTTTCTGACCCCTCTTCCCCTCCACATGATATTTACTCTAGATGTAAAGAGGACGTTTGTCC
Source organism: Chelonoidis abingdonii (assembly GCF_003597395.2). Taxonomy (NCBI): domain Eukaryota; kingdom Metazoa; phylum Chordata; order Testudines; family Testudinidae; genus Chelonoidis; species Chelonoidis abingdonii. The sequence continues at coordinate 94,390,886 of NC_133773.1, forward strand.
TTTTAGGTTCATGCTGCTTTTATTTTTTTATTGACAGTTAAAATGACAAGCACATAAAGAAAAATGCATATTATGCAATGTACTTGGCCAAATTGCACTTAGTGTTAGAAGTCACACTGTGCCTTGTCTTCACCTTCCCTCTAGGTGCCAGAAATGTGGAGTAGAAAATTGAGGCAGAAGTTCTTGGGAGGGGGAGGGGGAGGAGTCCCTAGTAGGGTCGACCATTCATGACCAAGGGAATCAGGCTGTGAATTGCTGAGGCCACCACATGGCTCCAAAGTACTTGCTTATCTTGCTTTGCTGAAGGACACCCTTGAAAAATCATTTTGACTGCCAGAAACATAATCCATATGGCTACAAACCACTACACCTTTTAAATTAAGAATATGAAGTGAACTGACTAGGGAAAAGCACCCTTATCACAGAAACACAACAAAGGGGTGGATCAGAGAATTGAGATACAATACATCCAGGAAAATCTAATAATCATAGATCTCAATCATTTACATATATGAATCTCTGGTAAAAACAAAACAGTTTTACATAATGCTGCTGAAAAGATTTAATTTAGGAAATACAACAGAGCTCCACAAGCTCTATTACTGAATTATGAATAAAGGAGACCTCATGTGGTTGAAAAGGACAACTGCATTTATGTAACTGATTCCAAATCACTCAGCTAAGTAATTCCAGCCCGTCTTAATTCTCCTTGTTCCCTGCACGACTTTGTGCTCCCCACTCAGGGAGCAACTAAATTCATTTATTTAGTTGCTCTGATTTCCCAGTACTGGCGTAGGAGTTCTGAATTATTATCTGTTCTGAGCTTGAGATCTCCCTTTATAGAACTGAGCACAAGTATAGTACTTTTTCATTAAAGAGCACCATCCTCCTCCTCTCTCTCCCTGCAACTCCTGCTGCTTTCTGTTATTCCCTCTCACCTTTTCTCCTGCCTGTCTGTTATGTCTCTTGTACCCTCCTACCTCCGGCACAGCCCTCCACCATCTTTGTGCATCTAGAGCAGAGAGAATACATATGCACCAGCAGCAGACACAATTTTCTACACTCTGGGTCCTAGTGGCACCGCTGTACAGTGTGGCACCTGAGGCAGCCGCCTCAGTTTGCCTCATGGTAAGGCCAGCCCTGTCCAAGCCATCAAGTGCAACAACTGTGGGTCTGGATGCAGTCTGTGACCAAGGTGCTGAGCTTTTATGTCTGGACAGTTTGGAAGGCTGCCTGAACATCTGCAATAGATATAACAGCCAAAACTGTCTTGTCCTGTAGGGTGCTCTCAGGATCACTATAGCCTTGTCCAGTCTGATCTTGGATATTATCCTGGGGCTCAGGGAAATCAATGGAAAGGCATATAGGAGAACCTAGGACCACCAAAGGCGAGAAGCATCTGGTGGTGATCCCAGGCTCAAGTCTCCTATGGAGCAGAAGGTCAAGCATTTGGTGTTATTGTCTGTGACAAACAAGTCTATTGTGTGAGTCCCCCACTGATGAAATCAGCTCCGTGATGGACTTTTGCAGCGATCACTTGTAGTTGGTTACCACATGTCTATTCAGGAAGCCTTCTAGGTCATTGCTGACTCCTGGAAGATGTAGAGCCAATGGGGTTACCCCTTGTTAATGACACCATGTCCAAAGCCTGGACGATGTAGGTGTGATGTTTTGGGGATCACCCAAGACCAGGGTGCCCTGTAACCTTGGAGTGCCTTAAGCTGTGCTGCTTTGGCTCAGATCCCTGACACCAGCACCCTGCTCACAAGCACAAAGTCTCACCTTGACTCCCACCAGCCTCCTTACTCCTTGCAAGATGACACTAACAGCCCCTCCAGTCTTGAGATTCTCCAATTCCATCCTTCACTGGTTCTTAAGCACCAGATATTCTGATTTTCCCCCTCTAGTTCATCACCCCTGCAGGCATGACACCAGTCCCCCAGACACCAGCTTACTTTGGGATACATACTCCATACAGTTTGCACAACAGAGACCTGCTAGGGGTGAAAATAAACAAAAGGTTTATTTAATAGAAAAAATACAGATTCAAAGATGAAATAGTAGGGGAGAGCAAACACATACGAGTTACTCAGTAAATGAACATAAAGATGCAACTTCAGGCTTTACACTTCTATATTAGATAAAATCCCTTTTTGAACACAAGTTACTTACTCCTTTCAAACAGTTTTCCAGCATACCCCTTAGGTTGGGGTGGGAGAGGATCCAGCATTCACAGACAGCCTTCCACCTTTTAGACTGTCCTTCAAGTTCTGAATGAAAACTTCAGCTTCAAGCCTCTTTTTTAAAAGGATCCTCACCCACCCCCTACCCTCCTCTGGCATGGTGACTCATGGTTATTCAGAGTGACAGAAATTCCTTCTTAAGTTGATAGCCAGGATGTCTCAGTGCCTTCCCATTAACCTTAATGGTCCTCCATTGCCTTTTCCTGGGTTGGACAATGGATGCGTGGGTACTTGAAGCTGGTTTCATTGTTTCACTACCCTGTTATGAGGTGATGCTAAAGTTGCAACAGTTACAATTTACTATTTTCTATATATACCCATACATACATACATTCATAACTATGGTCTCTATACATATCTCATAATGACCATCAAATTCAAAACATAACAAGCTTTCATAAAAGACCTTGACATTTTGATAGTACAATGACAGTATGCAGTCAGTTGGTTTAATTGCTTATTTTGGGGTGCTTAAACTTTCTGTTCTCCCCTTAGGATGCCTCTACTCTGATTGTCAAACTGGGCTGGGCATTTAATAAAGCCGAGCTTGCTCTACAGGGCTGCAAATCCCTGTGCCCAAAAGGTAAGAACAAAAATCTCCTGCCTGTGTTCTGGCAATCAAATAAAAAGGCTTGGGTGATGGCAGCATTATTTCTGGATTGGTTCCACAAGTGTTTCATTCTGGAGGTCAAGCAGTACCTTGAAGAGAAAGGACTTGACTTTAAAGTGTTGCTGATCGTAAACAATGCTCTCGGCCTCCCTGCAGCACTCCGGTTTGTGCATAACGATGTTGAAGTCATCTTTCTCTGCCCCAATACCACCTCCATCCTCCAACCTCTCCACTAAGCCATCATTAGCTGTTTCAATGCCGCATACACGAGGCTTACATTCTCACGGATCCTTACCGCTATGGATGCTGATCCCAATGTTAATGTGATGGAGTGTTGGAAGTCCTTCAACACTGTTGATT
>NC_133773.1:94399274-94401232 GCF_003597395.2 Chelonoidis abingdonii
AAAAAAAAAATCCAACAGGTTTTAAAAAGAAAGCTTTATATAAAAAGAAAGAAAAAGACATAAAAATGGTCTCTGTATCAAGGTGACAATATACAGGGTTATTGGCTTAAAAGAAAAAAATGAATAAACAGCCTTATCCAAAAAGAAACACAATTTAAAACAGTCCAGCAAACTACACACATGTAAATACAAAAACAATATAAGCCTATTGTCTTTCTACCTTTGTACTCACAACTTGGAAACAGAAGATTAGAAAGCCTGGAGATAAAGAGATCACTCTCAGAGCCGAGAGAGCAACAACCACAGAACAAAAGGACCCACACCCAAAAACTTCCCTCCCTGGAGATTTGAAAAATCTTGTTTCCTGATTGGTCCTCTGGTCAGGTGTTTGGTTCCCTTTGTTAACCTTTTACAGGTAAAAGAAACATTAACCCTTAGCTATCTGTTTATGACAGAGGGCCATAGAGAAACACTGACTAACAAAGAGTTAGAGGAACTGATAAAATCATCTACAGAAGACGAAGATGATGATGAACAGGAAGAGCCAGCAACTTGGAATCTTCATAAATTTTCTGAAGTATTCCAAGCAGCGAAGCACTTGAATGATTTAATTTCCGAATATGATCCTTCTATGGAACAAAGCCTCAAAATCACACATAGTATTGTTACCGAAATATCGCGTCTGCCTAGCTGAGAGCCAATAACAGCCTGACAGGGATAAGGAAAAGATGCTTTATTCTGAGGAAGAAAGGAGAGTCCTGTACCTTGGTACAAAAGACTCTGTTCCATACAAATTTCACAAGCCTTTTATACACTTTTAGACAAAGACCCTTGCGTGTTAACACTTGATTGGTAGGTGTCAAACCCTGGACTCTGTTATCTGGTTAGTAAAAACTGGTTTGAAGCAAGTTTTTTCTGCTTTGAGGCAGAAGAGAAAAGATAGTTCAAAAGTTCAGGTTACTGTGTATGTGAGGCTTCTGCTTCCCCCTAATGGCCAAACCGTTAGTTGTTAGGAGGGCTACCAGTAACTTTCACAGTATTATGGATGATTTGAGACCCTACCAAGAAATGTTTGAGGAGCTCAAGAGACAACAGCGACAGTTGCCAATCACCATGTTTTTAAAGAAAAAACCAGCAGCAGCAGAGCCTACACAATCAACTTCTCGAGCTGAACCAGAGCCATCCACTTCCTCTATGACTTGCTCTCTGTCACCCAAGCCTGGCCCATCATCTCCTGGATTGACATCAAGCCCTGATGACTCAATGATAGTGTTGTCAGTGGAAGCGGAAGACTAATCATTGGAGTGTGTACAGTACAAGACTAGCAAGAATATCCAGGATGACTGGTGACTGTTCAGGTTTACAGTACTGTACTGTTTTCATTTTTTATTCTTCCATCTCTCTGTTATGTTATTAAAATACTGTAAAATTATATTTTGCCTATGTAGTCTTTATTATATACTGTACTGTATATTGCTGTATACAATACATAGTACTGTACAGGGTTGTATACACAAAACTGTACTTCATGGGTGATTTAAGGGATTTTCAAGGGTCATTTTGACTATAGGCGATTTTCACTTTATGCGCTGACTGCAGAACGTAACCCCAGCATAAGATGCAACAGACCTGTACTAGAGACAACAGTCTAACCCAGTCCTCTGAAGGGAGAGTAGGTTTGAGGGAGTTTTGCCCAGTTACTGTGACATAAGGAATTTCACCACCAATCTACAATAACATTTCCTAAAAATGGCTTCAGAATTGTTTCTTGAAATGGCCTTAATAGGTTGTGCAGATGTAACACAATATGTATCACTGATGCTTTTTTGAGAACTTGCCATCCTAATATTTAAAACACGCATGTAAGGACTGAAAGTTTGCGGATGTCACAAAGCTGGGAGGTATTGCTAACACAGAGAAGGACCGGGACATCATACAGGAAGATCTGGATGACCTTG
>NC_133773.1:94402898-94406527 GCF_003597395.2 Chelonoidis abingdonii
ACGTCGATTTCCGTCCACACTAACACTATTCCGAATTAGTAATATCGATTTTAGGGTTACTCCTCTCGTTTTGTAGAAGTACAGAAATCGATTTAAAGAGCCCTTTAAATCGATTTAAAGAGCAGTGTAGTGTGGACAGGTGCAGCGTTAAATCGATTTAACGGCGTAGTGTAGACAGGCCTATGACTCTATGAATGAGCTTCAGGATTTTTATTAACCCACATTTACAGAGTTAGCTGGATGGTAATTGATCATGACTTCAGCAAGATCAGTCTTAAGATGAGACCACTGTCAATAAAGTGACTTTGTAACGATGATCTCTTGCTGTTCCATATTTATTTTCTATCAATGACTTCCACATCAAATTTACAAATTATGATTTTTTCTCATCAGCACAGCACATGCTTAACCTGATATGTAAAAAAATCAAGCTGTATTCCTACTGCTTTGCAGAATCTTTATTGCTGGTCATTATATACTATCAAAATTTAGCTGGCTATACTGTTGATGATCCATGAGATAGAGTAAGATGTAATGCAATCAACCTTACCCATTTACAAAAAATATCTCGTCACATTTAAAAAGGAACCAATAAGAGTTTAACAAAGCACAAAGTGTAACAGGCAAAGGCAAAAACAGACACAATAAAGAGAAAAAACAGCCCCCAATTATGTTACTTCCATATGAATGTATGGACTAAATGTACATGGTAAAATTCTGAAATCACAAAAAAAAAACAACTGATTGAGAGTTAGTGATCTCATATAGCAGAGTGTCCTTTTTCTCCTTAGGAAGAAGTATAATACACACACATATATCACATAAGAGCACCTACCTAGCCTTTTACAATAATGGACACCCTACCCCCGTGTTCAGTGGTTTATTCAAACCTTGCCACCAAACCTTTGAATCAAGTAGTTTTAGGAACAAACCAAGTTAATACTTTATATTAAGAAATCACTTGCACTCTGTTGCATAGAAAAGAGTAAGCTTTACAGAATTATCCATTCCTAATGTAAGCCAAGGCCAAGCTATGGTTTGAGTTTTCCCTTATTTTGTACAGCTTTGCTTTTAATTTCTCCTGGCTCCTCGTACTCCTCATCCCTCCCTCCAACATCTGGATCAGTGGGCTAACCAGTTTTTCAGCAGAGTTCTTTGGTTATAATCAAAGGGTTTCCAGATATGAAAGCATTATCCCCCAGTTATAGTGAGCTAGTAGAATGAACACTTTCTCTCTAATATCAATATATATGTGTTGTATTTTATTAACACTTTTTATTAATTATTATTAATTAATGATTTACTTTGGTTTAAACTTTTTAATCAAGAACGTTTGGTCATACAGCAGATAGAATATGTTTAATAAGTTGAAAGGGAAACAAAGTAAGAGAAAAGCAAATATTTGTACATTACAGCCAAAGTTAATCCATCTATTTTTCATCCCCGCAAAACATATGGAGTGAAATCCTGCCCCTTGCAAATCAATGCCAAAACTTCCATTGGCTTCAATAGGACTAGGATTTCACCCACTGAATTTAGATCCATACACTCCAAACAAACACTAAAATGTACTTTAATAAAAAGTAATGACCTCAGAACAAAAACAGGATTTTTGTTGAATTAGTTGCAGAAATATTGGATACCAGCATGAGAGGGGACCACTGGAATATCAGCCATGAATAAATACTGCACATCCAGAGCAGAGGAGGGCATGAATTCTTGTATATGAACTGGAAATGCAACACAGTAAAACCACGCGGGGAGAGACAAATGAATAAATCATGGATTAAGTTTGTGCCTTCCTGTAACTCCATGTATTACTAGGCCTTTAATGAGGTTGTAGAGAGTTTAAGGGAGGGCAGTATTTGGCCCATATTAGGAAGTCAGACACAGAATACACATTGTCGGAATTATGCACCTTCATAAAATCCAGATGTACTAATGTTAGGAAAATTTAAAGCCTTCTAATCTAAAAAATCTAAAATCCTCTTCAACACCTCAAGAATCAGAATGGAGTGAACTAAGGGCCAGTAGAACTGGAGCAGTCCAACACAATTAATATTTTCAGGATAAACAGTACTTTGGCAATAAAAAGATGTATTTTAATATGGTTTCTGTCAATTGAGATACATATGAATACAATAAATTTCTAACCTAAATTGTATCTATGAATCCTGGAAAGAATAAGTTAACCCTATTAACCCATAATAACTGTTAAATGACATGGGAAGAAGCTAAGACTGCAGTAGGACACCTACAAAAATGGAAGGCATTGCTGATGGTCCTATGTTCTGCATGGAATGAGGGAGAGAAGGGAGGGGAAGAGATTAACCTTGCCACAATGTCATCACTTCTCAGTATACAGTATGTAATTCCTACCTCTATACTGTTTCAATGTACAATTAAACATACACACAAACTTTCAATTTCACATGGCATTCTACTTGTGATATGAGAGAATATGTTACGGATGAGAAAATAGCAAGATCAGTCATGTACCACAGTATTAGGAAAGGCATTGTTCTGATTTACACCCAGGACTCATACTGGCACAACTCTTTCATATCTGGAAAATCTCTAGGTGTCTATTGGTTTTTAAAACAATGAGTTGGTTGGTGGCAGTCATAAATCAAGTTATCCTACCTGCTAAAAAAGCATGAAGGATCTCACAGATAGCTGATTAGGCTTGATGTGCAAATTCAGAAAATCATGCAGTAATTTTATCTTTCCAGCTCTAGCAGTTGTAGTAGATACATATAATAGTATTCTCTATCATCCCCTAAACTGTTTGGAGCCTGATCTTGAAATAATACAACTGTGAATGTGTAATACATCTACTACTCAGTATATTCACATTTGTACACTGTCTTTTTCTGATAAAATAGTAGTTTATATATGTACATTATTATTTGCAGCATTGAATACATATACCTATACATCATTTATAAAAATTCACATTCAAGGCATAGGTTATTTTTAAAAGGATGATGTTCAAACTCCTTCATGTTTTGTAGAGATTTGGGAGAATATTTTAATGGAAAGTTTGCAATATAATACACAGAGAACAAAACATACAAGCATGAACATGCATACAAGCCCCCAGGATGACATTTATAGAGCAAACAGCATTGTGTATAATCTATAACCATAAATTAGAACTTGAGGGCTGACTTCAGAACCAGTTTATTCTTAATAAAGATGTCCTTTTAGATTAGGTAATTAAGGTTTGAAAAGATTAGAATAATTTCCTGTCTTAAAAGGACAACTCAACTTGAATTTTTTATTTCAAATTGACAAAACGCAAAGAAAATTCTGTTTTTAAATGGAATGTCCTGGTTTTCTTTATTTTTAAAATTATTTTTAAAAATTCTTTATAAGGGATTTTCTGAACCAATTTTGATATTTAGGAAGGTCTTTTCCTGCAAAGTTCACATGAGTAAAACTACTACGTATTTTCAGCCTCTAACTGATTACACAGGGAAACTAGTTGGGCCATGGCTACACTTGCAAGTTGCAGCGCTGGTGAGGGGGTTACAGCGCTGCAACTTAGCAGGTGTCTACACTTAAAAGCTCAGCCAGCGCTGCAACTCCCTGTTTGCAGCGCTGGCTGTACACCTGGGTCTGCTTCC